>NC_056003.1:119150020-119402399 GCF_018446385.1 Zingiber officinale
AAAACTATAGGAATTAGAGAAACAAATAAATCAGAATTTTGAGGAAACAAGCTATTAAAAAATAATAAACATTACCTTAATTCAAGCTTCAATAAGAGTTTTGGTTTTTGAATTGAACGATATTGTTTCAATATAGTGTCGATGTCCTAAGTTTAAGGTTTTAAGCTTAAGTATAGATAAAGCATATGAAATTTAAATTTAGTAATAGTAAACATAATAAGACAATTATTAAGATCGAAGATAATGAATTATCTATATGATTAAAAGTTTTAAGTATTTAAGATCATTTTTGCAAAAACGTAGAGGAGTTAATAGAGATATTTTACATAGGATATAAGCAAGATGATTAAAATGAAGGAGGGCATCATGTGTTTTTTGTGATCATAAAGTACCTTTTAAGCTCGTAAAGTACCTCTAAAGGTTAAAGAAAAGTTCTACAAAACAGTAGCTAGATCTATTATATTATATAAATTTGAATATTGAACTATGAAGCGAACACACGAACAGAAGATGAGTTGTAAAGATAAGGATATTAAGGTGGATATGCAGAGATACGAGGATAGACAAGATAAAAAATAAAAATATTAGAGAAAATTAAGGTTGCACCTATTGAGGAAAAACTATGAGACATGAGTTTAAGAGAGTATGAACATGTACTTAGGCAACCAACAAATATTCCATTAAGCGATGTGAGATCATGATCAATACAACATCAATCGAAGAAAAGAGAGATCAAAGAAAACTTGATTAGCAACGATAAATAAGATAAAATATATTTACATATATATATATATATATAGTAGGGAACCAAGCCCAATTATATAGAAGGATACATATAACCAACCCTACTTAGTAGCATAAAGGCTTGGTTGTTATTGTTGTATAATGTCGAGGTTTTATGTATGGTGTCGATGGCAAATTAGAGGTGTAAAGCGGAAGATGTAGAAGGAAAAGAACATAAGATACCTATATAGTTAAGTTCTGAATTTATGTTCCATCTAGAATAGTACAATTTTGATATTATTTTGTATGGACACCAGTTTAAAAAAAATAACATTATCTCAATTCATCTTGATCAATATCGTAATATATAAAGGGTATTAAGTCTCATTATGATAAGACATTCATGACATTGACACGATATACGAGATTTCAAACTATACTTGAATCCATATGGATATGTGCATAAGTGTGTCAAAGCATGTCAAGTGTCAGCACAACATGATACTCATCAGCATGATTAGTACAAGAAATACCGGAGAGTTAACTCATGACAATCTCATGCTTCTATCATATACAAATAGTATATTTCAACCATGCCACCTAACATGGTATATTTCAAACCATGAACTAGACACAACTTACAATCTTGCAAACATGAGTAAATGGTTAAATGAAACCTAAACCTTTATATAGGATCCATGTTATTCAAAACCTAAACCTTTGTATAGGATCCATGTTCTCTTCAAAAATCAGTTGTATATTATATGCCTAACTTCTTCGAAAGGTAGAAGAATATATGGTCAAATGAAACCTATACCTTTCGATAGGGATCCATATTATCTTTAAAAACAGTAGTATACTACATACCTAACTCCTTCTCTTTGGAAAGGTAGAAGTTTCGTCTCAAGATAGCTTGGCATCCTGTCATAGAGATCTTTCCAGAAGGTTAATTAGTATCATATTGGAAAAAGTTAATACAAGAGTTATCAATAAAAAAAGGAGTGAACATATTAGAAAAGTGTTGCAACACTCTACATCAGAATGACCTTACAAAACTCCATAAAAAAGAAGCAATGATTTAAGTATGATGCACACTACCAAGAGAGAAGAAAAGGTGGACTCATAAAATGCGAGCTTCAAGATAGGCCTTCTAGTTCTAAATACAAGAAAAGGTCAAAAATGTGAAAGAACAAATTGAAACGGATTAAAACTGAAACCGAAAAGAGGACGAACAAACAAAGAATCATTACTAATTTAACTAAAGTGAATCATATACTTGACTATGGTTCAAACTAAAAAATCTCTGTCCCTGTCTAGTACCAAATGGAGCTGACACTAGTACAGCACTGGTGTTTGAAGAAACTGAATGGTTCAATTCCATACAAACAAATAAGAAATTACAGCAGAAAACAGTCCATTGTACCTAACTGATGTCAATGCTTGTCAGACCAGTACATACCGCTCTCATCAGGCAATATTCATTCAGATGTAAAACCATGGGCCCATGGCCATGGGATTCAAGTTTCATTTGTGATATAAGGATGAATGATGTGGCATATCAATTAACTTGGAAAGGTAATAGCATGACTACAATGCCCTGAAGCACAAATACAACCATGGAGGCAATGCAAATGCAAACTTATAATAACTAGTATAATTGTAATCATTGACACGCAGTTAGAGGTCATTAAGCATCTCTAACACATGTATGGGCATTTACCTCGAAGATCATTAACAGCAGAGGCAGCTCCCAGGGCACGATGCACCAATACGTCTAGCTTCTCTACCTAAGAATGATGGTTATTTGAGCAAATAATTTTGATTACTTTGGAAAACTTTGTGAACTTTGACTCCCTCACTAGTGTGACACTACTGATCCAAAAAGTAAAAGAACACAACATTTGCCATAGCGTATTCCAATATCTTCATTGATATGATCCACTTTGTTGAATCCATAACCGAAACAAAGGGAAAAAAAAAAAACTATACCTAATAGTCCACAAACATGAGAAAAGACAGTATAAAATAATAGAAATACCTCAACATTTGCACCATTCACTGCACTAAGAACCTCCTCAGCCACTGCCAAGGATGATAGAGGAAACATCCATAGCCTAGTGATTTATCATTGAAGGAATAGAAAATGTAAAGAAACCAATTAAAACAACATTTAGAATATTCATAAAAGTGGGCACAATACCTTTCTTTTGCATGCCAGCTCGTCTTTGGGATCTTGTGAAAAGCATCTACAAGTAACTGGAATGAACATACAAATTATAAAATAACAGATAGTTCTATACAAGTCCAAATACGTGAAATGTAGGTATTGAGAAGATGAATTACCGCATGATATGAGAACTTTGCAGCAATGGCACCACTTTCATGAACACAAAATCTGACAGAAAGTGTGGGTAGGGCAGATCTGGTGCTTTCCCCTAGAAAGGTAAACCAAGTAAGCTCAAATTTTCCTACACGAGACTACTTAAAACAGAACTTTAAGGAAAGTACCTGTCCCTGTGGATATGTCAGCTGAAGAAATATCTTGAGGAGGAAAGGCTTCAACCTAAACAAGATATCAAGATATGATACTTTAAAAGTAGGTTCGTATCCTAGCATTTCCCAAGGTGAAGAGGCATAATGCAGAAATAGAACAGACATGGCAGCAATAAATGGAAAAAAGCATGAATTTTGTAAGTCACAAAAGTGACATTCAGATTGCTATAAGAAATGGCATCGTCGAGACACTAGAGAGCTCATAAAAGATGCATAGGAATTCTAAAGGTGATAAACATAAATCTAAAAGGATGCTATATGTGGTCAAGTAAGACATGAAACGGTACCTATATCATCAACTCACTGCTTCTGAACCCACTCGCTATATACAAATGAGTGCATGTGACCAAAAAACTTGCATGTTGGCTTCACATTTCATATTTCTGCTCGACAGAAAATTATTAAAATTGAATGGGAGGCCTTTGCCTATATAATCAACCAAAAGTGCTAGAAAAGCCATCTACTATCTCTGACAATAAGCATACTTATCATAAGCAAATGTGTGCATGTGACTAAAAAAAGCAAGAGATTCACGAGAATCGCAATTCATTTGAATTGATAATCATCATAACCTACAGGGGAAATCTATGGAAGACAAAAAAAGAAACCAATACAAAAATGTTGTCTTCATATTGCACATGACTATCTACCAGCCATAATGCTATGACTTCATGGAGGCCTTTATTTGGCAGTTCACCGAGAGTGGTGATCGAATTTTTCACTTCATAGACAGAAACTTGAACAAAAGAAACATCCTTCCAGTTCTCGTGACTGTTTTGGATAAAGGATGCCCATAAATTCCCTTCACAGTCAGAAAAAGGCTGAAAGAACCGGTTAAAGGTTAAAAACAAAACTCTATCGCAAAGAGGAGATTGATCGTTAAGTTTAAAAAAAAAATGTCCAGCTTTGCTTAATCGACAAGCCAAGCAGATAAACACGGAATTACATAAACACGAGGACAACCCCTAACTCGTTACCTTGCCGTAGCGGGATTCTAAGGAGGTCTTAGAAGGCGGTTTGTCGACCGGCTTGAAAAGTGGGTTCTTGGAGGCGTCGGCTTGGCGTGCAAGGGGGGAAGAAGATGAGGCAGCGGAGGAAGCTTTCCTCTCAGAGATTTTCCTGATAGCATCCTCCTCCAGGAAGTTGAGCTCTTCTGCACTGAGCCCCCAGTCGTCCAACTCTTCCATTCAATAGCCGCTCCTCAAAACCCTCTCGCCGGCGGCCCGGGAGCGCGATTGGGAAAGGACAACAAAAAAAACAAATGTATATTAACATATACACAAGTTTATTTTAAAAAATATACAAAATTTTCAAATTATAATTTTATATATATACATATATTAAAGTATGTAGCCAAAGATTAGATTAAATCGATTCAATAAATTATTCTAAAACAATGAATTTACAAATACTTTAAATATTAGGTAAGTATTCTTTAATTACATGTTTTATTTTTCATTTGAAGAAAAAATCCTTATAAATTCATCATAACTAAAATTCGAACCATGAATATTTGAATAATGATCTAAATATCCTATCATTTTATCATGACCCAGGGACATATGAATATTAGACTCTATGCCAAGATATCATGTCTTTATAAATTCTTCATTTTGCTTGTCCAATTAATTTCAATTTAGTCTTTTAAATTTTGATATTTGAGCCCTATATTTGTTATTTAAATATATCAAATATTGATATTGAAAAAACAAAAAAGACAGATGAGTAGTTGGTAATGGAAAAGCATAATAGAATACTATTGATAGTGGAAGTCCAAATAAGCTAATGGAAAAGCATAATAGAATACTATTGATAGTGGAAGTCCAAATAAGCTAATGGAAAAGCATAATAGAATACTATTGATAGTGGAAGTCCAAATAAGCTAAAAAAGGCTGGATTATTAGTAGAGATAAATTTAGGTACATCGAGTAGGATTAGATGCTCAGACAATCATAAAGTTCAAGCAAGTCACATATCATCGGATGCTTAGTAAATGATAAAAATACAGTAGATCAAAGTTGATTGAATGTCAATAATGTTAAACTCTCGTAAAATGATAATTATAGGCACGTAGAATATTAGTATGTCAAGATTGATCAGAGACTTGATAAATAAAAGTCCTAATAGATTAGGATTAACTAACTATACAATGGATGAAGCTCTAAAAAAATCATCTATGACTGTCAAACATCCAAATAAATCAAGGTTGATTAGTCCTTAACAAATAAGGAAGTTTCAAAGAGACATGGTCTCTTAACAGATGAGGATTCAGCCTTGGAGCAGCTAAAATTAAATTTAGTTGATCGGTATAAGAATTAAGTCAATTGATAAAGCAACTTAAGGGACGGGATGACTACATTAGATGGGTGAATAGGATTGTTCCTTCTCTTACAGCTGAACTAGTAAGGTCACAATCAATTAATATAGGGAAAATGAAATCATATAAAGAATCACACTTATAAGTAGAGGTACAAATGAGTCAAGTCGTTCATGGATCGTACGTAAAATCATTCAGTCAAAACTCAACTCGAGTTTGAAGTTGACCGAGCTCGAGCTGAGTTTGAGCCAGCTTGATTATAAATTGAGCTTAATTATTATTAGCTTGGTGGCTTGTAGAACCAAACAAGTAAGTGAGAATATATGTCTATAATATATAATATATATTAATTTATTTATTAAAAATAAAATAAAACAAAAACAAGCTCTAGCTCGAATCCATAATTAAATATTGAGTTTGAGCTCGAACTCAACTCTACAAACTCGAGTTCAGTTCAGCTAAACTTATTTACAACCCTACTTATAACAATTGCTAACACATTTATTTAACATTGTTAAAACTCCCAACTCTATTCCTTTTTAATTTCTAGGCTAGTGTTTCAACATTGGCTTTAAACTATGAGCCTCATTTTATGATAACTCTAAGATTTCCAGGAATTAACGATTTGGAGTTTATTTTACCATACACCTATATGTACATCTCTCTATATTCATGGGGGCCGGTATTAGGAGGTCACTAAGGTAGCGGATCTACCTTTAGGATTTTAGTTTGTAGTGCTCAAGGCGTAGCGCAGACGATAAATACATGGCATTTCTAGTGTAATGAACAGGGATCAATTTTCAGAATTTGACGATACGGGATTTACCCTATCATGTACTCAACGTCTGTGTACTTGTATTTACTTCTCTCCATATCCGTATGACTAGCACCAAGTGACCGTTAATATAACGGATCTATTTTTTTAGAATTTTAATTTGTAATCAATTATATATTTCATCCATTAACTCATCCACTAGTTGATTAATTATATTCTAATACTAATTAACTGGTAAACCTTAAACATTAAATTTATTCAGATTATCAATTGTCAATCGAATGTTGACTCTAACTCTGTAGTTCTCATAGGTTGAGTTCACTTATGTTGAGCTCTTCTCTCAATGCCTAAGGATTATAGATCATTTAACACTCATAGCTTGTTAAAGACTTATCATTGGAGCTTAACTTTATTCCTCAACCATCTCCTATCATATTACTTGGTCTCATGAATGTGCACGAACCGTCGACTCTTCCCTATGTTATCCATCATCCTTCACCTATTGCCTCAATCTACTTTTATCCTTGTCGTCTCAATGCTCCTTATCCTATAATCCCTCAATTTGCCTCACACAACTTTCTTCAATCTACATGAACCCCGAGCCATGAAGTTGCCAATATGCACCATACATCACCTCAATGCTCTTTTGTTCAAATGAATCGAGTCGGATCATGAGTTATTTGAGCCGGCTCAAAAAATATTCAATTCGTATTTGAAATTATAAAATTCAAGCCAAACTCGAACACGTTCGAATATTTTTTCAAACCGAATTCAAATCTATAGTATTATGTTCGATTGTTCATGAGCCGCTCGTGAGCCAAACTCAAATCGAATTCTAATTCTTTTTATATAATTTTAACTTAAATATTTCAAATTAATGTTCAAATAATTTGAATTGAATTCAAATTTAAGTCAGAATTATAGTTTGAATATGCTCAAATCAAGGTTCGAACAATTCAAATCGAGCTCGAACTCAAATTTTACTTCGAATCGAACTCGAGTAAAAATTATTTGTATTTCGAACTTCGAATATCATATATTTTTCCAATTCAAATCAATTCGCTTCGTTTGCACCCCTAATCCCATAACATCATTCTTTAATCTATTCGGACCTCAAAATCATTGAGCATGTTATCTTAGCCACGCTAAGTCATATCCATCACTCAACCCTATTAAGTCATAAGCTCTCCAAGCTATATAAGTATTCTTAAATTACTCAAGTAAAAAAAATAAAACCCTAATTATGTAACCACTTTATTGTTGTTCTATTCTATTGCATATCACTTGTCTCGATATTCGATCAACCTAGGTACCTACACACAATCAAAGATTAAAAAAAATATTAGATTATGGATTAGTTGACAGTTAAAGATATAAACTTTCAAAACATTACTTTTCATACCTAGTAAAGGATGTTGGGAATCACATGCTTTCCCTCTATTTTTTACCTATCAAAGTGAAGAAATATGATCTTAAATAACGTTATTTCTCCTGATAGGTGGTAACTTATTGGCTACGATTTTTTAACAAAAGGAACAGTCATATTTTTTTTTATTTATCAAAAGAAACACTCTATTTTCAAAATTATAAAAAATAATATCAAAAATAATGTTATTCCCTTCTTACCCTTCCGGTCAACCTCCTAAATCTTACGTTGTTTTTCAATACATGGCCTCGATATGGAAAAATATCAGGCATGCACTAAGCCTGATATTAGATCATATCAGGCCCGACATGGATTTGATATTTTTCATATTAGACCCAACATGCATGATATGAAAAAATATTAGGCCCAGCGTGGGTCTAATATAGAAAATGTCAGGCTCAGGTTCCATATAAGGCCCATAGTATATTTGATATAGAAAAATATTAGACCCACCATGGGTCTAATATGGGATCATATCAGGCCTAACGATGGACCTGATATGGGAATATATCAGACTCTTTTTAATCTTGAGGAGATGAGATACAATGGAAAACGACGAGAGAGAGGATTTAAGAGGTTGGCGAGAAGGGTAAGAAGGGAATAACATTATTTTTTAATATTTCTTTTTGAAGTTTTAAAATTAGGGTGTTTTTTTAGGTAAATATAAAAAAATTGGCGCCTTTTGCTAAAAAACCGTATGGCCTTTTTTCACCTTTTACTGTGGACGAGTGCAGAATATTTTTATATTGTAAAATTATGCTTCTAATTTGTTTATGATGGAAAAATATTATGGGTGATCGTGAATCGGATTGGTCCGATTATTAGGATAAAAAATTATTCGGCCCTACTAAATCAGATAATATAATATCAAGACCTACATCGGTCCTATACCTGACAGTTATTGTGTATCAGCTATCCGACGGATTGTCAGTTATTTGGATATTCGATCCTATATCCAATGAAATATAAAATATAAATATAAAACAGTAAAAAAATAAAATATTTTAAAATGATAATAGACATGCACGTTGTAGCAGCTAATCGTCAGTAGCTGCTATAACGTGTAGCAGTTTATCGACAGTAACTACTACAACATGTAGCAACTTATCGACAGTAGTTGTTACAAGTAGGGGTGATCACAGTTTGGGTTGGTTCAGTTATTGAGATAAAAAACTATCCACCCCTACTAGATCAGATAATGCAACATTAGAACCCTACATCCGGCCCTATATTCGGCAATTTTTTTTTCTATTCGGATCGGATCGGTATAAGCGGGTTTGTCGGTTTGACGGGTTCAGGGGCGGATCCAGGGGGGCGGCATCGGTGGTCGTCCCCTCTTACCGGCGGTGGACCTCATAGTATTATGGGATTCTACTAGTGGAGATAGAGGATATCATCCCTATTCCGCATAAAAATCGTTCCTCAATTCTTGAATTTCTGGATCCGTCATTGGATGAGTTAACTGCTCACCCCTAAAAAGTATGCTTCTAATTTGACATATATTTTGGAGGATCTCACAAATGTAACCTATGAAGTATTTTCAAATTGTATTTCAGATCGCAAGAAATATTTTCTAGTGACGAATCATTAGATGATAGCTCATTTTCATCATAGTTAAATCGGATTTAAAGTAAACTATCCAAAATATGCTAGATTGATTTTAAAATTTAGATTGCAGTAGTTAACTTTTACAACATATATCAGTTAATTTTTAACTTTTATAATAATTTCATTATTTTATGTAGATTTTATTTATTAGAAAGTGATATTTATGCTATATCAACTGGTTGCTAACTTCTACAATGTGGAATCATCACATCAACGACCCCTCTAGAGCCGGTCCTATGAATATGGAGGGAGGTAAATACAGGTGCACAGCTGAAAGCGCATAGTCGAGACGTTAATCCCAGACAACAATGACACCGCGAGGATCGAACTCTGGACCTTTCGACCACGAAACCATGCGCCCTCCAGCTGTGCTACGCCTTAGGGACAAGTTGCTAACTTCTACAATGATATTATCTTAAGTTGTTTTTATTTATTAGAGAGTAATAACTTGTTTAAAACAATGTTTGATTGTTTTCATTGAAGAAAACAAAACTAAAAAGACTCTGTAACACCTATTGTATTTCAAATAAATATTATATGTTAGTTTGATGTTGGACGGGATAATAATTATTGCGTAGGCTAACGAGAAGATAAAATTAAGGAAAATATAAGAAGAGAAATCTCCAAAAATAAAAACAGATGGTTATATAGACTTTAGATCTAAGATTAAACGAAAAGAAACAAATCATAATATACGAACCTTAATTTCTATCTTGTAGCGAAAAAAAATCCTATTAGAAAAAGAAATTGTTTAACATAAATCTTATCAGAAGGAAATAATACAACATGCCACTAATATAGACATATCTCAACACATATATAAAAAATATAAAAAAATCCTAACATAAAAATAAAAATTTATGAAAATAGTAAAAAAAATCTTTGGAGGTTTGGAAAATGGCCTAAACCATGCCTTGATGCCTTTTTGGTCCAAACTTAGTGGTTACAAATTTCTTAATAATAAATGTAGATATTTGAATTTTGTATGTATGAGTACTGATAGAGTTTAATTCTAAGTTTATAGTAAAAAATTATGATCATTTAAAATTTAACAAGCCATATTGGGATGATCTTGCATCATAGTTACAACATGTAACAACTTATTGCAAACTTCTATATATTGCATCAACTATCGAGTAACTTCTATATGTATAACAATTATCCGATCACTTCTACTATTTGGTAAAAGGTGAATACGTTCGCCCTTAATGTCCTCGCTATTTCGACTCAGGATCAACACAGAGGAAGTAAATCACAGTGACTAAGAAGACAAATGGCAAGTGTGGTGAGTTTGCACAAGTTGCAGGGATTTATGTCCCGTTAGCCATGAGATTCAACCCTAAGATCTCATGTGATAATCAATTTACCACTTACCAACTCAACTAAATCCGTGGGGATCCGATAACTTCTACTATGCTTCTACCCGCTAGCCGATAGTTTTTATAAGTTATAGTAGTTATCAATAGTTTCTGTAATAATGGTTGATTAAGGATTTTTTTTTGGATAAAATTATTAATAAAATATTGATGATCTTGTTGTTTTTTTAAAATACTTCTCTGAATTTAATTGGGAGTTTGTTTTTTTTTTATCGGTAATTTATCAAAAGACGTATCCAAGTTTTTAAATTTACCAGCATGTCACTTTGTTATTTACAAAAGGTGCACCTTTTTACCGTGTTTTCCCATTATACCCTCTTGATTATTATTTTTTTTATATTTTCTATGTCATTTCTCTCTATTCTCTTTCTTTCTATGTATGTAATGTTTATTTTTTATTTTTTTCAATTTTTTCTTTTCTTTTATACATGGATTCTTCTAAATACATTTTAACACATTTGAGAAATAATAATCAAATTATTTCTATATCAGGATAATTTTGATAATTCTTTCTTATTATATTTAATATATAAGAAGTTAAAATAAATAATGAATGATAAATTTAAATTTCTTGTAACTCTAAAACTATAGATGAACTAAAATAAATATAATCAAAATTATCTAGATTCATATTTGGTTTAAATTGAACCAAAGTTTTTAAACGGAGATACTTCTGTTTAACCTTGTTGGACTGATTGGAGAATTTGGGTAAGTAGGGATCTCTTCTTCACACCACGACGCACCCCTCTCTCTCCTCTGTTCGTCTTTGCCCGTGCAACGCCACCGCCTCACCCGCGGCGTCCTCTTCTACCCTCCCCGTCTCCTTCTCTCTGCTGCTCGACTTCTCTCTCTTGCTTCTCGCGATCGACCAGGCTGTCGCCGCCCCTCGTCGCGCGCACAGCCGTAGCCGGCGGGGGCGAGAAAGGCTGTTCCGACTGTCCCTCTACCTCTCTCGTGCCTCTACCTCTCTTGTTCTGCTCGCCCCGGGGCGTGACACCTCTCTGCCTCTCCCTGTCACTATTTGCGAGACGGAAAGGCGAAATGCTTCCTCGTCCTATCTGTTGAAAGCTTAGGCACTAGAACTCCTTATCTAATCGAACTCATCGTTCCGAGAAGCAAACATACTTCTCCCTTCATATCATATGGTGAGTTTCCTTATCTCGTTTCTCTTTCTTTCTCACACCCACTCAAAAAGTTCTACATTTGCTAACTTTCCCTTATTTTTCTCAGGCATCGAGTGGACCCTCTTTGGATGATTGCTTGAAGCTGTTGAGAGGCCAGCGGGACGAGCAAAAACTTGCCGGTCTCCTTCTCGCCTCAAAATTATGTCATGGGGATGACGCAACTGCCGTTCTAAAGGTCTATGATGCTGTCGGTGCTTGTTTTCTTCAGAGACTCATCTTAACCGGTAATGCTTGGGATCTTTTCCTAATAACTTCAACTTTGCTTATTTTATCGCGATTCAAGTTCCTTGGGTTTTGTTTCAGGTATGGGAAAGGGATCTGGTGGGTTTAGAAGTGGCGAGGATAAAGAGGCATATTTGAGGCTCTCCATCACCCTTCTTGCTGCATTGTGTCGGGTGCCAGAAATTGCTTCATCTGAGGACATGGTCTCTAAAGTTCCTCTTGTAGCTGAAATAGTTACAAAATCGTGAGTTTCTAATTTCGGTTCTTTTTCTTCTCTATGTCAAAGAATTTTGAATTTTTGCTATGTCATATTTTATCTTGTTGTGATACACATGATTAGCCGACCCCACTTAGTGGGGTAAGACTTGGTTGTAGTTGTTGTTGTTTGTGATACACATGATTGATTTTCACATACTAATCGTAGTCACACTTATTTTAATATTTTATTTAATAATTTTCTGAACTTATTTTTTAATACTCCGGCATTCATCAATCGGTATTGTTGTTAATATATTCACAACAAATCTCTGCATGATCAATTCTTAGCTTTGTTTATGTGTGTCAGTACAGGAAGATGGTTGAAGTAAATACCCATATTTTATTACTTGCCTTCCTTGTGGTTGCTGTTGGTCAACTGATTTACCTAGTAATTGAAAACATTCTTCTTGTATCCTTTCAGGGATACTCATCATGCTTTTTCTTGTCATGCTGCTCCTCAAAGGTAGCAAAGCTAGCATCACACAAATGTTGATCATATCTATTCTTGTAACTTGCGTAATGCCAACAGAAGTTTGATGTTACGCATCCTTACCTTTGTTTGCTCCAAAAACTAAAGTTCATATTTCATACCGTTTCCAGATGGAGCAAAATTATTTTTATTTTAAGCTATATAATTTAATCCCTCTGTAATTTTCTATTCTGATGTTGAGTTTTGGCTTGTTTGCTTGCATTGAAACTAGTTTGGGCTTTGGATGCAGGTCTGACCCATCCATTTTTGAGGAATGCTATGAGTTTCTCTTACTTGTTGCTGTTGCTTCGGATAGTGGAATAGCAAAATTTTATCAACCTGGAGTAATTGACATGCTTGCATCTCATATTACTACCTTGAGCGATGGTACTAAATGTTCTGTTTTCCTTGTATTGTATAATTGAAAATTGATAAAAGGGAGTTGTTTTTTGATATAAGAAAACATGAATTTGATTTAGAAACCATAAGTTTTATCCCTTTTAAAGGCCCTTTAGATTGGGTTGTAGTTTATACTTGTATGGACCCTTGCAAAGTCCCTTTAGATAAAGTTTTAGTTTATACTCGATAGAATCAACAAATCACACTAATCTCTCCTCTTGATTCCTTAGATTTGTTTGATTTCTACGTTTCTCCTACTACCTAGGTGTTAAAGTGAAAGTACTGATAAAACTTCTGCTGGTAGGGAATCAACGTCTGCAAATCTAATATTTTGCATGCCTTTTATGCTTTCTGCTTTCTGGATTTGGAAGTAGTAGTTGATTATTGAATCCATTCTGACCCTGCCAAAGTTTCTTCAATCCCATGAGACCAAGGTTTGAAAAACCGTCCTGTTCTATTGCTTGGCATAAGTTTTGCCCACCAACTGACACCCAACATCCAACTGACACATGAGTGACTTCTGTGAACGACAATGGGTTCCATGAGCCACAGTGACTTCTGAGTGACAACAAGTTCTGCAAGCAATCATGAGCACAAGGTTTCTGTGGCTAGTTAAGCTGATTTCTTCCTCTTCTTCCCTTTACTCCTCCCCAAGTCTGCATCCTCTTTGCCTCTTCATCCTCGATGATTCCTCCTTGTCTTTTCACCACGTATCGGTTCACCCAACACGACACTAACACTGTATCGTGTTGGCTATGGTCTGAAACTGGTTCCGAACACCTTGCATGAGTTGTAATTACCTTGCTGTTTGGATGTAGATGTATAGATAAATTTGTGTTGGAAATCATCGACTAAGACCTATGATGTTACCTACCTATGCCGAATTTGGGTGTTGTAGTTGATTACAAAATCCACAGATCATAGTAAATATGCAGAGTGGTGTTCGAACAGGCAACATATTGAACTGAAAAATGCTTGGGAATGTTGTTGAGTGAAGGTGGGCAAGCTTTCTGCACTTCAAGTTGGAGAAAAAGGTTGTCTGTCCTCATGGTTGTCAATCAATCATGATATGGATTGACTAAGTTAAATTGGCATCAGTAAGAACTAATCCAATATTGGCCAATATCTATCATATGTGTCTGATGGTTATCAAAAATGCAAAGGAGAGACTTAAAGTACCAAACTTAGCATTAAAAATTGAAATAATCAAACAAAAATGGGGAGGAATTGGCAATTTCTGTGCAAAATCAGCATTTCTTTCCAACATTAGTTCACTTCTTGCTTATTACTGGTTGATCTTGCAATGAATTTGTGAGGAGAAAAAAAAGAGCCTTTGTGAAGATGAGACCCTTCCACCAAGGATTTCTCTGCTATCCAACTTGGTATATCTGCTGCATTGTTTCTTAGATGAGAGGAGGAATATATCCGTTTTTGTGTTTAGAGAGCAAAGGAAGCAGAAGAATTCAGATGTTCCAGCTTCAGGAAAAGGTGGGAGCGACGAGGAGGGTCATTCGTGGCTCATGAGGAACTAGTAAGGATTGCGAGGAGGGTTATTTATCAATTAATAACTAAATATGGTTATTATTATCAATGATTACTCACATTTTACTGATAATGTCATTATTAATTCAATATTATATATAACTTATAGCCTATTAGTAATAAACTTTATTGTGTATTAGTAATAACAATAGTAATAATTCATTGCTTTTTAGTTAATACATTTTATTTATTTTTAATCGAGTTAACAATAGCAATAGCTTAGATATGTAACATTTATAAATCCCTAATATTATATTAGGTACATTGGAATTAGATTAAGTTAATTATACTGTAATAGGTGAGTTCATTTTGTGAGGTTAATTATATTTTGTTGATTCTATTATTTAATTCCTATACTCTGTAATTATTTAATATGTAAGATTAACTATATTTGGTATTATAATAACTAATCAGTATAATTTAGTAATACAATTAGCTAAGCTAAGAAAGATTAGGGATTTATAAATGTTACATATCTAAGCTATTGCTATTGTTAACTCGATTAAAAATAAATAAAATGTATTAACTAAAAAGTAATGAATTATTACTATTTATTACTATTGTTATTACTAATACACAATAAATTTTATTACTAATAGGCTATAAGTTATATATAATATTGAATTAATAATGACATTATCAGTAAAATGTGAGTAATCATTGATAATAATAACCATATTTAGTTATTAATTGATAAATAATTTATGGAAATAATATTTAGTTATTCACTTGATTTATATTTATAAATATAATATTCTTTATCTTATATTTATCAATTAACTAATATAAGTAAAAGATAGTTATTAATTATTATATAATGTAATAGGAATCATACTTACATGATAAACTAGCGTTACTACTTTTCAGAGCATAGTAAAGAGAGATTTCTTTGTGGATGAAGCTATGATATTTTTTGATTTTAAAATATTGAATTCTTTTTTACTATGGTATAGTAATTAAATAAGACTTACAATTAGATTGAACTGAAAAATTTGAATAAAATCTTTCAAAGGAAGTTACACTTTTTTTGAAAAAATATGCATCTATTCCTAGTTGGCGCAAACTTATATGATGATAAAGTTGTCATGTGTCCAAATCTTGATCACGTAGTTGGATTTTTATTTTTCAATTTGTTAATATCTCTCTTTGTAGATTGATTTCAACCCTGATTTAAAGATTGATTTCAATTCTAGTGTAGTGGAATGAGGCAAAGGAAGATATTGATTAAATGCAAGGGGAATTTGAGATCGAGAATGAGATTTAAATCTGATACCACTTGACGCAACATTGGCAAGGATTGTGTCTTAGCCTGTGATCTCACATGGTTTTGCATGCCTTGGTTGACAATCTCCCAAGAGAGACTAGAATATTTGAGAGCAAAATAGACTAGGTTGATAGAGTGAGCTCTTTTATAGATCTTATGATAATATGGGCTTATAAGACTTAGTCAAATTGACAAAGTTGCTAGAAATAATAAAATTGGGAAAACAATTTAAGCAAGAATAAAATAAAAAAAATGACAGTTAGTTCTAACAATTGTCTATTTCATTCTATTTTTGTTTGCATGAAGATGTGTTCCTAGTATGATCGTTATTAAAGTCATTATTATATACATCAATTGGAATTCTAGATCTGTTAAACGTTAGATGGTTATATTTTGAACTGTTATTCTTTGTATCTAATTGATGATTAACTTCATCGTGATATATAATTGTTCGACCCTTGTGCATGATATTGTTACTTATGTAGTCTCTTTCTTTCAAGGTACTCGCGCACTTGAGTTTGCCATGCAACTCCTGCAGCTATTGGTGAATCAGCTATCTATTGGCTTTGTAATTAGTGAGAACCTGCCTCTCATATTATCTATGGTATGCTGCTGTGATATTTTAGCATGTTTTCTTACCCCTTTTTCTGGATGGATTTTCCAGTAATAATTGAATCATCCACATGCACGCTCACAGTTAATTTGGTGATGCAGGTAACTTTAATATCTAGGCAATTTGCCGTTTTGCAGAATGCCTTCAAATTTGATGCTCTTCATATGCTCACTTCACTTCTATCATCAAATAATACTGTATGTGAATTGTCTCTTCCCCTTCACAATATTTTATCAATCATTATGGAAGTCAGATATGTATTAGTTGTTGTCCTGCTTGCCATGTGTTGTCAACACTAATTTTGTCTGATGCAACTTCCTAGTTCAGACTCAATATCATGCTTAAAAAATGGGCTTGATAAGCATGACTAAATCAGTATCGATTCATCTAGAGGATATTTCTTGTGCTAGTTCTTATTGTGGCACTTGATGTTTCACATTTCCATCATTTCTGTAAATGCTAGAAAATGGGGAAAAACAATAAACTTGAATTTCAGTAGTTCTCTGAGCAGGGTAAGCTAGATGATGTAGTAAAACTTGGCAATAAGTTAAGTATATGAGATTAGAATAGATAGTGCGATTAAATTTTGTATGTTAGGCTAAACTTGGTAAGGCAATGCAAAACGTTTTTCTACAATAAATGCTTTCTCATCACAAAGTTTGGTTTTCTCAAAATTGTGTTGGAAAATTGAAAAAATAAAAAATGTTTGCTAATCACTTTTACTTTCAAATATTATTTATTTTATTTATGGTTTCTTATTTTTCTTATCCAAACGAAACTCTAAATGCATTCTAAAATACTCATCTAAAGTTTAAGGGGGCGTTTGGTTCTTTCCTAGAAATAGGAATCGGAATGGGAATCATTGTATTGTGGAATGGGCTCATATCACTCTTAAAAGCAATGTTTGGTTAGTTGCATATTTTCTATCGGAATAAATCAAAATTTTCTTTTTTACCCTTAAAGGAAAATAAGAGAAAAAATTAGATGTGAGAGAAAGATGAATGTGAGAGAAAAATATGATGAAAGAGAATGATGAGAAAGAAAGTATGATGAGAGAGAAAGTGTGATAAAAAAATGAAGAGAGAGAAAGTGTAATGAGAGAAAATGAGAAAAGAGAGTGTGATAGGAGAGAGCATGATGAGAGAAGATGAGAGAGAAAATATGATGTGAGAGAAAGTATGATGGGAGAGGATGAAGAGAGAGAGAGGAAATGTAATGAGAAAAAATGAGGAGAGAGTGTGATGAGAGAGATTGAGGAGAGAGAAAGTATGGTGAGAGAGAAAGTGTGATGAGAAAAAAAGAGAACAGTGAGTGTGATGGGAGAGATTGAGGAGATAGAAAGTATGATGAGGGAGGAAGTACGATGAGAGAGAAAGTGTGTTGAGGAAAAAAAAGGAGGGAGTGTGACAAGAGAGATTGAGGAGAGAGAAAGTGTTATGAGAGTGAAAGTGTGATGAGAAAAAAAAAAGAGAAAAGAGAGTGATGGGAGAGATTGAGGAGAGAGAAAGTATGATGAGAAAAAAAGAAGGAAGAGAGTTCGATGGAAGAGATTGAGGAGAGAGAAAGTATGATGAGAGAGAGTGTAATGAGAAAAAAGAGGAAAGAGAGTGTGATAGGAGAGATTAACGAGAGAGAAAGTGTGTGAAAATATGATGAGAGAGAACAAGGAGAGAGAAGTGATATGAAAGAAAAAATAAATAAATATACTTTGATATTTGATATTAAGGGAGAAAATTTTAGTTTTAGGTCAAGAGTATTTTTGGAATAAGGGAATATTTTGATTGATGAAAATAGGATAATGACTCATTGAAGGGGAGGTACATGGGAATGAGTTATTATCCAATTTCAAGGATTCATTCCCTTGTTTGTATTCCTATTCCTATAATCCAAACATTAACAATGACAATTAATAATTCTCATTCCCATTCCCATTCCCATTCTCATTCCCCACTCCTATTCTCCTAAACCAAACGCCCCCTAAAATATCATTTTATGGAGGAGTTTTAGTCCTTGTGTTGACAATATGGTTCAACACCATGTTGTGCCTATACTTGACACACATTGAAGCATGCTAAGATGTATTTAGGTGAGGTTTACTCTTTTAATACTTATTAACTTTATTTATTTACTACTAAAAATAAAATTATAATAATTAGATAATCAATTGAATTAAAATTATATTATATGATATTGTACTGATACTCCACATGATTTTGCATGTGTAAGCATATCATGCCGTTATGAATTCAAATGGATATCAAGTTGAGTTAAAAATATATTATTTATTTTTTTGCTTTTTTGTGAATAAAGTTATATCAGTTTTATTCTATAATATTCTTCCACTTAAGTTGTTCACTCTTAGAAATAAGATTATAGTACTTAGATACTTAATCAAATTAAAATTTTAGAAAAACAAGCTAAAAAATAATAAATATTACTTAAATTCATCAGGACGTGTGTGAAACATGCTAATACTTGCCGAGTGTTGGCACTATATGATACTCATGGGCATGTGCAACCTAAGAAGTTATGTAGTAATCTTTATTAGGTTTCTGAAAATTTTATTAGGATGATACATTTCGAGTGTCACCTGGCACAACACAAGATTTCAACCTTGCTTTCCTTATCTTATAAGTTATTTCAACTTTTTTCATGGTCATGTTTTTTCATAGCTCTTTCCAACTAGCTCTCGATTGCTGGAATATAATTTGTAAATGCACAATGAATATGAAGGATTGATGCTTTCATGGAAATTACACTGGAAATATATTGTAATAACACCTATGACAATAGAAAAAAATGAATTAATATCATGCTTAAATCAAAATTATAAGTTATTGCATAAATTTTATTAATTTATGCAAATAATATAAGGAACAGTCTGACATTGTCTATTCAAATTATATCCTGTTTAGTCATTTCTATTCTGTTGTGTTTCCATCTCTAGTTTGTGAAATACCTTAATTATAGAAACTGCAGCCCAGTCACTATTTTTTCAAACATATCAACTTTGTTGGAATTTCTTTATCATATCAGTTTTTTCTACTAGAATCTTGTTTTGCAAATTCCGATCAGCCATCTTGTTAACTATGCTACTAAGTACTACTAGTATCATTCATGAGCTTAATTATGTTCCTTTGATATAGCAGTTCATCTGAGCACGTCCTCAGTTAGAGTGATATTGAGTCCCTTACCAGGACAGTTTGAACCTAATACATAACAACAATTTCCACGCGTGAAGCCAAGTAGTTTTCTTTAGCTATTGTAATTGCTTAACTAAAATTCTATCCTGCTTCATTCATCTTCTTAGCCTTAGCCATCTGACAAAAGGGTGCAACAATGCAAATAAAAACAAGGAAAAATTAGATGAAAGAACATAGATTTTGGTTATCTCCTCTTGTACCCATCTTATATAAGGGATATAACATCTAGATTATCATGTAGCACTTGGATGTAATTTTATATTGCTGATACCTATATGATGAAGCTGTTACTTCTTGTGACCTGGCCACGGTTCATGACCACTAGTTATTTTTTAATTTGTTGCACCCCCTTCTCTATTGTCTGCATGCAAAGTGGGTGTAGACAAAGGACAATGTAGATACATACTGCACGTCTGGACCATTAGTTTTTCTTTGAAACATTTTGTTTTGATTTTTTATTTTTCTTAACTTGAAGCACATTAAATTTTGTTTCAATCTTATCATTCATTTATTAGAACATTTGTTTAGCCTATTTGCTATTGAGTTGGCTTTCTATTGCTCTGATTTTGAGATTATAAATTTGTGTAAATTACTCTTTTAATTGTATGAACATCTATATTTTAGATGTTTCATGAAGCTCTAAGGACGATGCCAAGTAATACATGGGCAGCTCAAGTACATGTTGGCATTAGTGAAATACTTCGAAACCGTGTTGGTATGCTTATTTTACTTATATACAGTTTAATATGTGCACATTACTTTAAGGGCTCGAACTTTGTGATTCCTCTTCTTTCTACCTCTTTATGTTAGTTATTGCTGCTGCATAGTATTCAAAACCATGGTTGTAGCTCATGCACTTTTTGTGCTCCTTAAAACAAAGTCAAGCTGATTTTAGGTATCCATAAAAAATTAACCCGAAAATTTCTTTCTTCTTTATCAATAAGAATAACTGAGGACTGGTATAGAGGAGTTGAATATGTGTTTAAAATCTTGCAGTTTCTGCTGAAAAGCTCCAAGCACTTCTTTTGGCAGATTTGATGATGTCTATACTAGGGGTAAACTGGTTGTTGAATCAGATACAGTTGCAGCATGACCAAGAAATTATTCCAGTTGACAAGTAAGAACCTTTTTTTTGGTTTTCTAGGTGAACCTCTTTTAAGTGGTTGTTTTATATTTACGTGAAATTCACATCCTTGTAGGTTTGTTTTTCTTGTATTGGAGTCATCAAGGGTAGAAGTTGCTATTTTACTTAATGAGCTAGCCTACTTAAAATATGAACCTTCCAGCAGCTCTTCTGATGCATTGGGAATAATTATTCAAAAGCAGCAAAATTTGGCTTTATCTTTTTCCTTGATAGAAAAGATTATCAAACTTTTGTCCAATGTTAGTGATGCAAAAGGTACCTTTATCTTTGCTTCTTGTCTTGGTTTCAATCTTATATGGTATTTCTGAAGTACCTGTTCATCCTATTAATTGTTATTGATGATTTAGGTTAATCTCTTGTTGATCTTAATCTATCTTATTATTGCTTTCTATTTTCAATAAGGAAAGTTAGGGTTCAAATACCTCAAAGTTTTTTTTCTACTTATGTGTATTATTTATGACCTCAATATTACATTATAATTCATGTAATATATGTTAGTTATTAACTAGGCCCGTAGTTTTACATATAAGGCTTGTTCAAATGAAGGATAGATAAATTGAATCATGAATGATGAAGTGTGGATCGATTAATGAGTAGATGAATGAAAATTGATTTATCCTTCCATTCGAAGGATTGCACAGATGGATTAGATAGAATGATATATCCATTTATTGATGCTTTCACTTATTCATATGCAAGGATACATGGAAGGGTGGATAATTGAATTTGATTAAAAGAAAATAATACCATTTTTTCCCTATAACTCTCACCCTCTTTTCTCTTTCATTCTGTCCATCTAACTTCTATATAATATTTTAATCAACAATTTATAAAGTGAAAATGATTTAGTTTATAGAGGTTTCTTTTAAATAAGATTTTAATAATGTTCTGTTTATCCTAGAGGGTAGATGGAAGAGGGAAAAGGATGAACAGTGGTGGAAAAGGATCAATTGTGGAAAGAAAAGGAAATGAGGGGAGCAAAGGAGGAAAATAGAAGGAAAAAGATGAAAAGGAATTCACATTGACCAGGTCGCAATCACAATTCGTGGCCAGGCTGCAACTTGCAGTCTGGTAGGCCATGGTTGGGAGCTCACCGTTGGGGATGTTTGGGGTTGTTGGCTCGTCGGAGAGTTTGGCTTGAGGAAAGAAAACTCTTTCTGTTTGATTTCGGATGGACACAAAAATAGCCAAAACCCTTAGTGCAACAAACAATGTATGTTTGTGCTAGTGCGACGAACAATGAACGTTAGTTCGAAAGACAACGAATGTTAGCTGAGGTGGTGAACATTGGCATTGATGTGACAATTGTGGGTGTGTAAATGCTGATGTTGTGGGTGCACAAATGATGTTAGCAATGGGTGATATGCATGAGGAAATTCTTTATAAACGGTTACATGTAAGGAAATTCACAAGAAGATAATCAATATATGCATATATAACTTATTAATCATTCCTTTATATCCTTCCCTTGGTTCACTTGATTTGGAAGGGTAAAAAATGAGGGAAAAATTGGAATTTTTTCAGATGATTTATCCCTCCTGAGTGATTCATCCTTCCAACTAATCAATTGAAGAGACGAATATATGTATCCACCCATCCACTTATTCATTCGTGACTTGTTTGTTCAAACTAATATTCTAAGCGAACAACTGAGTAAATGCAAATATTTGAGTCCATCCAACCCTTAGGTCCCTAGCATTGCCCCTGAAGCTAGCTCAAAGATATCATGTAAGTCCATCTTGTTACAAATATACTCGATCCTAGTACCTCTCTAAAGGACTTTGTTAACAAGTATGATAACTTATCATTTGAGTAGAAAAATGCCATGACAATTTCATTAGATTACACTCTATCTATCAAAGTGATAATCAATCTTTATGTTTATGTGCTTTGATCAAAATTTCTTAGCACACTTCTTTTTTTATTTGCAGATTCCCCTATGAAAGATAGCACTTTGACAAAGATGGTTTCAGGACTTGAGGAAACAATTAACTTGATTTTTGATTTTTTACAAGACTCAAAGGTGATTTTATATGCTTCCTAGACTGAGACTTGAGTTTTGTGGTCTCCTTAATTTGGTGTTGATCTCAGTATCCACTTTATATTTCCTAGCCTGAGATTTCAATTTTATGGTTTCCTTAACTTGGTTGATCTTCAATAGGATCATGGTCAAAGAAAAGGTGATGATCTTTTAGCAGCAGTCAGGATAGTAGGAAGGTGCGATTACCTTTTGTATATCTCTCTCATTATCTTAGCAACTATAGTTTTCTTCTTTTTCAGAAAGCAGAGTATTGTTTTCTTTGCTCTAATATGTTAGTTGGATCTTAATGTAGTAACTAGACGAAAGTTATGGACTTTCACAAACTTAACATCTATATGGTTATGATTTATAAAGATATTCTTATTGTTGTTGTTGGTGTTGTTGTGTTCTCAGAAATAAACAAATATTTAATTTCTAGTTGGCATGCTCCCTGATTGATATATTGGTTTGGGGACTCATAGGATATAACCAAACAGGTGAATGTTGAGTTAGAAAACTTAAAAGAAAACTGGATCTCTGCTGTCATGTAAATGCAAGTGTTGTTGGTATGAGGTGGCAATGTCATTCAAAAGCTACCTTAACCTCATTCATGCATTTGTAGGTCAAGGTTGGAATTTCTCTTATGGTGTTATTTGATGCCTTTTCTTATCCTAGTGATTGCTTGATGCTGGCGGTTATATAATTTTTATCAATATGTTTCATGGACCTTATAGAAAGATTGTGTGGATGGCTAGAGTGGTTATGTTTTTAGTTTCATTGCCAGAGCTCTTTGTTTTCTACATATCTGCGCGCATACTAGATTAAGCTTCTGAATTTGATGAATGTTCCAGCTACCTTGCTGAGGTACCCATTGCATGCCAGGAAAAGATGCGAGCTTTGTTGGGATATCTTCTGTCAGTTGAAGGGCAAGATGAAACAAGGTTTAACTCTCTTCTCGCTATACTGTGTTGTGAACTTAAGAATTATTTAGTTTCATTGCTGATAGTAGTTATCTTTTACCGCTGTGGTTTAGTCCCTTCTATTCCATCTGCTTCTTGCTTCCGTGGTTGTGCCAAATAACAATGCATATTGATGGGTGCAAGGCCTTGGCTTCAGCTGGGGGGCATAGAGAGGTATCCCTGTTTCTTTATACTAGTTAAAATATTTTTATTATTTTCCTTATTCATTCAGCTGTGTTTACTTTATTAGAGAAAAAGCAAGAACAAATGAAGAGATACGATTTTTACTTTGTCGGAGAGAAAATTGGAGGTAAAGAAAGTGGGAGAATAATTCTTTTCTTTCTCCTCAAAATTGGACAGATCCGATCAGAAGAAATTCTCATCAAGTTTCCATGTACCCTTTCCCTAGTTGCAGCCTTGACCTCTTGCCCTTGACTTTGAGGCTGCTCGTGGCCTTTGCTGCAGCTATACATTTTCTACATTCACAAAATAATAAGGGTAGGATCAGAATTTAACTTTTCCTTATGTCCATCCCTTTAGGAAATACAGTTGTAGTAAAACCATTTTTCTTTCCCTTCCTTTCCCATCCTTCCATTTTCTATTCTGATATCTTCTTTCTATAGTATTCTCTAAGCCTACAAGGAAGCACAACCTTAATTTTGTTTACTTGGGATAATATGGGAAAACAATTAAGCGTGTTCAGGTTTTTTCATTGTTCTTATTCTATTGCAATGTGCAAAGAGCACTCAGTGGTTCTCTAGTTTTGCTGTGTTTGGTTGACTGCACTTTGACCCAGTTAACTACAGTTCAGGACTCCCACTTCAATCCAATATTTTTGTAGCACCTTTAAATGTTATTCATATATTTTCCTGCCTCTACTACTGGAGTCTGCCATTTCTTTGATTCTATTGTTGATGCATGCATCTTGGACTCAATTTTATTCGTCCGTCATAGCCACTCACAGCCACGGGATGACCAATGTTTACACATCTCTACTGTGCACAGTACAATGATAACAATCCATATATTGATCCTCTCTCTCGACCTGCATCAGTAGAAAGTTCTGCATTGCTTTTGTATTATGGAATTAATAATTTTTTGAGAAGTTCGGCTTGCAGGCTTATGCATTAAAAGACATACAGGTTTTTTATGCAATGACATGGCAATGAAATGAACATTCTAGTTCTCATTTTGAACTTCGGAACCTCTTCATTGAAGTCATATTGGTTCACAAAATTCCTGTTATTTTATATGATACTCCTCGCTAGTCTAACTATACTGCATCAGACTTGTGTTTGATCATCTGAATTTTAAGATTAATATCACCTTGCTCTAGTTTTCAATTCAGTACTTTTTAAGATAAGATAAGTTTCTCCATCTTGTCAGATTGTGGAATGTCTGGTGAATATGGTTGGAAGTAATAGCCAAATAGTCAATGACAAGGATACAGTGTTCTTGGCTTGTGATACCATCATGAATCTTCTATTAAGTGTAAGTCAGGGCCAGATCATTTGCGGCCTGCAGCTGGTAATTTCTTTGTTTTCAGTTATTTTGATTTTCTGGATTACTTTTTGACAGAGAAAGGAACTCAAAGATTGGATAGAGTGGTCCGATTTTGTTAATCTATTACATGCATTAATCTTTTGGAATGGTATTTTTCTTATCTCCAAGTATTTTAATATCCCCTAAATATGAACTATCTATGGGCCAAAGATATGCTTATTGCAGCAATTATGATTTTCTTTTTTGTATAATTTTGTGTCTCCTCTTAGCTGTATTTTTTTGACAAGTGAAGTTTAAAAGTGAATCTTGAAGAAACCCAATCACCTATCCATCTCATATTTTTTCACATTCAGATTATTCTTTTCGGTAAATGGCCTTAACAGCCAACTGTTGTTTGATTGTGATACCTTGCAAAATTTCCTTTCTCAGGGTATGCCATCTGAAGTGAAAACGTCTGTTGTTTTAGTCATTTCAGTTAAATCCGATATAACAAGAATTGTGGAGATTTGGTACCAAAAACTTAAGCTAACACTCGAGAATAACTCTCAGACATTTAACGATGACACATTAATATCATAGTTGGACAGGTTGGTCTTTTGTTGCATGTTTTTTGAATGGATCAAATTATACTATTTCAACACAGGATTTAAATATTTTGCAAGTTGGTGTTGGTGATGATTTATCAAACTCTCAAGGGATGTTATGTTATTAAAAGTTTGAATATCGTTGGAACTTTCCTCCACTAACATAGCACATCCTTTCTTTTGGTAGTGTTTTTTATCACTTGGTTGTTTCAGTGGACCTCCTATTTTCATGACAGCCACTTAACCTTTTAATAGTGTTTGCCTTATTTTTAGAACTTGTTTTGTATCCAAAACAGTAATATGCTTTTTTCGCTGTGTTCTACTAAGAAAACTGCAAGGACCCATCCGTTATGATGATGGTTTCAAGCATCTGCTGCTTGGTGTTGGACTTGACATCAGAGGAGTCTCTTCTAAACCAATCAAGTTTCGACCAAAGTTCTCTCGAGAAGTTGTCTCATCTTATTGCAAGAAGTTTAAATCAGGTACACATACCTTCTGGAATGACATGTTTGTTGTTGATATCCTGACATCTGGTCGATTTCTTAAATATCATATTTGGCTTGGTGTAGGGTGAGCTGGAGTATTTGAAAGATCATTCAGATCTCCATCAAATTATCAGTGCAGGTTGGTTAAATAGTTGCTATAGTAATCAGCAACTTTCGAGCTTCACCGATTCATTGAGCTTCTGCCTTTTATTCAACTTGATGCTTCTCTTATAGAATGGATTCACTAAAGGCTGTTTCTTATAATGATCCTCTTTTTTTTTTCCTCTTTGAACAACTTGCAGGGTACTGCGATTGGGCTGATCGGTTCCCTTCGGTTAGAAATGCTGTTGAGAACTCATAAAGAAGCACTTACAAGATTTTATACTGGAAGGGGGATTTATTTAACCCTATCTTGCTGGGTATGGTTTATGTTGTTGGAAATTGAACTGATCCTTGAAACCATATTCTTGGAGTTACTTTTTGTTGGAAAGATTACGAGTTAAACTATTACTATATCATGTTGAAAGTACAAAAGATCTACTTAAAATTATAATATAATTAAATAGTTTTAGTCGTTTCATAATTTATGTTTTCAATAGTCAACCACTTCATTAAAGAAGTAAGTCTAGATTATCTTTAGTCTCTCTTTTTGTCTCGTCTTCATTTCTAATGCAATTTATTTTTTTGATTGTCTTCCTCTACATCTTTTCTTTTAACGATCTTGGGCCATCAAAATATTTTATATATTTGTGACAAGATCCCTTGGTGGAGGTTTCAATCGGTGCCTCAAAAATGAATTCAAGCGACGTGCTAGTGGACTCGGTATGCAGCTATTGAACCAGTCCAATTATAGATAGATTATATTACTGTGGATTTTACAGTTTGATGGTTTAGAACGTATGGTTTGACGGTTTGAAATCGTTAGTTCAACGGTTTAAGATTGTTTTTTTGATCAAGAATAGGCTATTCAATAAAAAAAGTAAGACAATCTTTCTATATATTTTTTGGAGATCAAGAATAGGTGTTTAGGAATTTCTCTTCTAAATCTAAAAGAAGAAATTTCTGAAGGTCGTATAAGGAGAAGCATTATTTGAGGATTGAAATCAGAATATATTCCTTGGTTACTTCAATACAAGGGTGGACTCAACAATCATCTTCAGAGGAGATAGAGAATCTTCTTTCATCACAATAATCACTAGCTAAGCAAAATGGCTAGTTATAATAGATTTTGGTTGTGGGCATCATTTTACTAGAGATAAATTCAAAATTTTCAGCCTTCAAGACTATAATGGTTGTGATGCCATTGTAATAGCTAATAACACAGTTCATCATGTGGATAATGAATGATCCTGTCCGAACCGCTGAACCAAAGGACGCTGGGCACGCGGCGCGCTCCTAGTCGATGGAGTGGATCTCCGGCTGGTCAAACGAAGCTCCGGCGATCCTGCACCAAAGTCGAGCCGGGAAGGGATTCCCGGCGGCGACCCTCCGACGCTCAAGTCAGGTAAGTGGTGGAAAAAGTGGCTGCCAAGCTTGTATTATGCGTGCCTTTGGCGGAGTAATAGGCTCTTTATATAGGACGGAGAAGGAACTAATGCACGTCCACCAAGGTGCATACGTGTCAGCAACCCATACCCCGGTATGCACCTGTCAGAGAGCTTACCTGACACCATACTGCTACAGTCCGAGCATGTTCTTTGATGGGACAACAGGACCCCCCGTTGTCAGACTAGGAGTATGGCGTAGCCATACGACTTGACGACTGTCAGAAGATGTTCCCATCTTTTACCCACCGCCTGACTGGAACGTCCGACCGGCCGGGCGGGAGAAGAACGTCGTCCGGACGGCCTTAATTCCTTGCGCCGACCGGGAGGCACGTCCTTCCGCTCGGTCATTATGTACTGCTTCATTTGAGCGTCGGAACCCTGGTACCTACCAGGGTGCCTTTTACTATCAGATTTCCCTTTCTTCCGAGTCCGGTCGGCCCGTCCCTTTCCGGCGAGCCACTGGACCCTTTGACCTCCCCGTGGCGTTGACCTCTCCTTATGGGGTTTCGGATTCTTACCGCCGGATCACTTGCCTTCCTCTCGAGTCTAGTCGAAGGAGGCAAAGTCCGACTGACTGGACTGCCGATCTGCCTGAGCAATGATCACTGCATTAGGCCGCTCGGCCAGGCATAAGGATGCTTATCCGTGTGGCGGTATCTGTCCGTTCGGCGATATTTTGTCCATGCCTTGTGTTTTCTTGAAATCCACGCCCGTTGTTCTCCCATGCTACCCATCACGTGCTCTGCGCACGGTAAGGGGAGCTCATTAAATGCGACTAGTAACCGGCTGACACGTGGCGATCGTACATTTGTCAGCGTATGGCGGTTGCGTCACTTCCGATGGGACAGCCGCCGTTTGAAATGGACGGCTAGATGACAACCTCGATATCGACGACCTGGATCGGACGGTGGAGATCGCTCCCGAGCGGCGATATAAAGCCCTTGACTCCATTTCCGCCGCATTTCGCCCTCTTCGGTTCCAGACCCCTGTCGTTCCTCCTTTCGCCGACGACCTTGTGCTCAGGCTTTCCGACGACCATACGGCTTCTTCCGATCATCTTCCTCGCTTGTAAGACCTTTTTCTCGCTCCCGACGCTTTCTTCTTTCTGTTAATCATCTCTTTCAGTCGGTTTTCCTCCATTGCTTGAACCCTCCTCTTCTATCCCGCATTCTAGCCTTTCGATCATGACCAGTACCTCGCAGTCGACCGGCGGTACTCCGGGTCTTTGGTACTCGAACATGGAAAGCCGGTTCGACGAGGAAGACGCCTTGCGCCTCACTCGAGCATATGACCTACCGATCGACCACCAAATAGTGTTAGCCACACCGTCCGATCGGCCTCACAATCCGCCGCCCGGAACTGTTGTTTTCTTCCGGGACCAATTTCTGGCCGGCCTACGTTTTCCACCCCACAAGTTTTTCTTAGAAATTTGCAATTATTTCCGCATTCCGCTCGGCCAGGTAGTTCCCAACTCTATTAGGTTGCTGAGCGGAGTGATAGTTTTGTTCAAACTGAACGGCGTTCCCTTAACCCCAAAAATCTTCCACTACTTCTACTATCCCAAGCAAGCCGAGTGGGGCACTTTTGTTTTCCAGTCTAGGATAGGCTTCGTCCTTTTCGATAATATGTCGAGCTCCAACAAACATTGGAAGGAGCATTTTTTCTATATACGTTTTCCCGAACGGCCAACTTTTCGCACCAAGTGGCAGACGGCGATGCCATCGCAACCGGAGCTCGGCAAATTTAGAGGTGACGCAGCCGAACGGCTAGTTGGCGAGCGCTATCATATTGACAAGCTACTCCTCCCGGGAGTAATGCACATATTCGGCTTGTCCTCTACCACAGCCGATCTGCCCTGCAGCATGAGTAAGTTTCCTTATCTTCCCATTTGTTTTGTTCTAACTGATTTATTTTTTGCTCCTGCAGCTGAAGTCATGTGGCGCGCCAAAGCTACCGAGAAGCTCAAACTGAAGGCCGCTCAGATTGAGGCGGTGACGAACAAGGAGGCCGCCGAACGGGGCCTTGCTCCGGCTGATCCGGCAGGCGAAGAAGGTGAGGGGATGCCAACTGTCCCCGAAGCCTCAGACGCCCCAACTCCTCATGATGAGGCCGCGGGCGACATAGAACCTCCTACCGAAACTGAGGTGGAGGGCCGTTCGGCCGATGATGTGCCGCTACGCACTAGGAAACGCCGACGACCGGAATCCGCCCCTGCCTCTACACTTGATGAGCCACAACCCGAGCGGGGCGCGGATGCACCGGTGCAGTCTGGGACGATTTCCCTCGAGAGTACCCCGACCCTCGTGGTTCTCCGAGGGCCATTCGGAGGTGCCGTCTTCCATCCCTTCAAGAACTTTGCGCCGTATCAGGCGTTTAGGCGAGCTACCCTCCTCGTCTGCTGGTGGGCCGTCTCAGAGCGAGCCGAGCGGCCAGAATTTACTTAAAACTGTTCTGCGCCTTCCTTCGGAGGAGTACATGGCTGCTGCTGATCGGCCAGTGTTTCCTGAGCAGATGATCACCCTGACGGGCCCTCTCGCCCAAGCTTGGTTGGATGCTCGGCGACGAATAGCCGCGCTAACTCCCGGGCAGCTCGACGACAGCAACCTTCAGTCATCCACAGGGGTATGCTCTCCCCCCTCCTTTTTTTTTTGTATATATTTGAATTAAGTTTTTAACCTGCCCATGTTTGCTAGCAGAACTGGGTGGAGCAGATCGCCATTAGCGATCGGTTGGCCGAACTGGAGGATGAACTGAAGAAACAGAAAGCAGCGGGGGAGGCCAGGCAGTCGACGGTCGCTCTGGAGAAGTCCCAAAAACTGCTGGATGCCGAGCGGAAAAGGGTGTCCGATCTGGCGAGCAAGGTCGTTCGGCTTGAAACAATGATTAAACAACGAGACAAGGAGATCAAGACGGCAACCACTCGGAAGCAACAAGCCATCAATGATATGGACCGCATGAAGGTGGAGGTCCGGGGGCTGGAGCAACGCATCAAAGACTTGGACGCCCTGCTGACCACCGAGAAGGAGAGCCGCTCGGCTGATCTCCAGAGATTTGATGGGGACTTGAAGGAGCTTCAAGCTGCCAGTGATGTCACCCACTCCGCGCTCAAGGAATACCAAGAGGGGGAGTCGGCCCGCTCGGATGAAGTGAGGAAGGCGTTCCTCCGTTCGGAAAACTTCGGAGAGAAGTTTACTGAGAAGATATCCCTCACTTTCGAGGAGGCGATCAAGGCGGCGATGGGCTATCTGAAGACCAAAGGCCACCTGTCTGCCGAGCTGACCATCCCCCCCGAGGATCTAGCGAGCGTGATGGACACCATCCCCGACGCTCTTTTCGATTTTGATGTGTGAGGAGCGTTTTCTGTAAACTTTTTTGAATTCCCGCCGGTCGGCCCCGCTTATCTCTGTAATGACTTTTTTGGCTTGCATATTAGATAATCTTCTGTTCCTTTCACTTTCTATTTTGGCAAGAAATTTTTCCCTCGTCCCAACTTTAAGTGTTTTTTTTTTAAAACTCTTCCGCTCGGCACCACGCTATGCCAGATAAGCGAATTGTCTTTCATGTCTTTCATCATGCGACTAAGCAGCTGCTCGGCGAACGGACGACGCTCGTTCACTTGCTCGCATTTTTAATTCTGATTAACCATCTTTTGCTTCGCGCCTCGCCTCAAAGGGGTTTTTGCTGGATTTTCGCAAGACCTTCCGCTCGGACGTTTATAGACGCCGGCTCGTCTCTCGATCTTTAACGTCGGAGCTCGACGGCGCGGATATTTATAGCCGGTCGGCGCGGCTCTCGATCTTTAACGACGGGGCTCGTCGGCCTTTCGCTCGGATGTTTATAGACGCCGGCTCGTCTCTCGATCTTTAACGTCGGAGCTCGACGGCGCGGATATTTATAGCCGGTCGGCGCGGCTCTCGATCTTTTGCGACGTGGTTGCTCGGCCTTCCGCTCGGACGTTTATAGACGCCGGCTCGTCTCTCGATCTTTAACGTCGGAGCTCGACGGCGCGGATATTTATAGCCAGTCGGCGCGACTCTCGATCTTTAACGACGGGGCTCGTCGGCCTTTCGCTCGGATGTTTATAGACGCCGGCTCGTCTCTCGATCTTTAACGTCGGAGCTCGACGGCGCGGATATTTATAGCCGGTCGGCGCGGCTCTCGATCTTTAACGACGGGGCTCGTCGGCCTTTCAAGGCTAACTCCGGCCTTCGTGTCATATCCCGTGCTCGAACAATATTTATGCCCGGCCGAACAGCACGGGCTATTTGCTTACAGAGTCTTTAAATATATAAATCTCCCGGCCGATCGGCTCGGGGGCCTTCACTTCTCGAGCGCTTGGCTCGACCAATTTACCTCCGGCCGAACGGCGCGGGGCCTTCGTTCCTCGAGCGCTTGGCTCGACCAATTTACCTCCGGCCGAACGGCGCGGGGCCTTCATTTCTTTGTTGGTGATGCCTTATTTGTTCTCTTGATTTTTCATTTCTGCATTTCAAGTATTCAGTCGAAAAAGTACACAGGATGATTTACATAGGCACACCTTTCACCCTGCCCGGTAAGGCTGGAGGTGGTTCGCGCTCCACGGCCTATCTAGCTGCCGACCTTCCTCATCCTCCAAATAATACGCGCCCGAGCGGAGCTTCTCGATGATTTTGAAGGAACCTGCCCACGGAGCTTCAAGCTTGCCGACGTCGCCGACCGGCTTGACTTTTCGCCGAACTGGAATGATCTGGGATGACGCGCGGTTGTAGTTTTGCTTCATCCGTTGACGGTATGCCATCGGTAGAATGGATGCCTTGGCTCGCTCCTCGTCAACCAAATCCAACTCCATGTTCCTTCGGCGTTGCCTTCATCGTAACATTGGACCGGACGGACTCGGCCGACTTCAACCGGAATGACCGCCGTACACCGATGAAAAGGTGTGACGCCTGTTCCTTCCTTAGGAGTCGTTCGGATGGCCCATAAACCGCCCGGCTTCATCCGGCCAACTCCCTCCCAAGTGGTCGAGCCGAGCGCAATCGGAGAATTTCCCAATTGGCCACCTCGGCTTGACCGTTGCTTTGGGGTAAGCCACGGACGTGAAGTCTTGCCGATGCCGTAGCTTTTGCCCCAATCTTCTAGCACCTTCCCGTGAATTGCCGCCCATTGTGGAAACCAATCGGCGGGGGATACCGAACTGAGATGATGTGTTGCCGGATGAATTTTTGACCATCTGTTCGGTGATTGGCTAGTGGCTCGGCCTCCACCCACTTGGAAAAATAATCGACCGCCACCAATAAAAATTTCTGTTGCCATCGGAAATGGACCCACAATATTCATTCCCCATTGATCGAGCGGACATGAGACGGTTGATGCCTTCATCTCCTCTCTCGGTCGGTGGGAGAAGTTGTGATACTGCACGAAGGCACGTAGCTGTCCGCGGCGTCTATTTGTAGGTCGGCCAAAAGTATCCAACTCAGGATCTTCTTAGCTAGTGATCGTCCGCCTGGATGTCCTCCGCACGATCCTTGATGTACCTCTTAGAGGATGTAGCCGGTCCTCCGAGCTCATGCATTTCAACAACGGGAGAAAGCCTTCTTGTAGAGCTGATCTCAATGAGTGTGAACCGACCGGCCCTCCTTAGCAACCGGGATTCATCCTCACTGGTGTGGCTCCCGGGCGGAGGAACTCTATGATGGGTGTCCTCCATCGCTTGGAAGCGTGAGGCCTTGCATCCGGTCGGCGTGCGCCACCAGCAGTACTTTTCAATGGGTTCTGAATGGCGGCGGCGTTATTGAGCTGCGAGTTTGGCTAACTCATCAGTTGCTTGGTTCTCTTCGTGGGATCTTACGAATAAGCACCTCTCGGAAAGTAGCTTTGAGTTTTCCAAAGGCCTCAGCGTAGAGTTTAAGCGCTGTTGATTTCAAAGGTGCGAGAAAGTTGTTGTGAATCCGAATAAAGTGTCACCCGACCGGCTCCCACATGCCGTCTGCAATCCGGCTATGACGGCCTCCTACTGCTTCATTGTTGGTAGCTTTGTAATCTAGCCGGACGGATAGGTGCATCTTTCTTCTTGAGGTGAGAGTATTCCAATCCCACTTCGAGCCGAGTGGAAGACCCATCCACATATATTCTCCACGTAGCTTCCGGCTCGGCCTTTGCACTTCGGTCACAAAATCAGCCAAGGATTGCGCTTTGATCGCCGAGCGGGGCTGGTATTGGATGTCAAATTCACTTAATTGCCGTCCACTTGATGAGCCGTCCGGACGCTTCGGATTCAACAGTACTCTTCCTAATGGGTTGTTCGTCCGGACAATGATGTTGTGAGCCAAGAAATATGGTCGAAGGCGCCGGGCGGCTAGAACCAAAGCAAAGGCCAACTTCTCGAGCCGGTGTAACATCATCTTTTAAAATGTGGCTCAGAAAATACACGGGCTGCTCTTCTCCGTCCCTACAACCTGCTCGGTTGAAGACAGATAAATATAAAGTGACTCACCCCCGATCGGCTTGGCTAGTACAGGCAGGGAATTAAGATATGTCTTCAATTCTTGGAATGCTCGGTCGCATTCCTCGTCCCAGTGAAATTTAGTGGCCTTGCGCAAAATTTTGAAGAAAGGAAGGCTCCGGTCGGCAGTTTTGGAGATGAATCTGGACAATGCGGTTATCCGACCGGTCAACTCACTTCCCTCGTATTTCTTGGAGGCGGCATGTCTTGTAGAGCTTTCACCTTCTTGGGATTGCTTGATTCCCGCTCGGTCACTATGTACCCCAAGAAACGCCCTCCTTTACAGGCACTTGGGATTTAGCTTGACTCCGTATTTCTGGCGCTCGGAAGGTTTCTTCCATGTCCTTGAAGAGATCGGCCGCTCGGACGGATTTGATAAGAATGTCGTCCACATAGACTTCCAGATTCCGCCCGATCTGCTCCCTGAACACTTTGTTCATCAAGCGCTGATAGGTGGCCCCGGCGTTCTTCAATCCGAATGGCATCACATTATAGCAATATGTGCCGTCGGCCGTTACAAAGCTTACTTTTTCTTGATTTTCCCGGGCGAGCGGCACTTGATGATATCCTTGGTAGGCGTCGAGCATACAAATTAATTCGCAGCCGGCCGTAGAGTCCACCAGCTGATCTATCCGGGGCAGGGGATAAAAATCTTTGGGGCATGCTTTGTTTAAGTCCCGAAAGTCGATGCAGACTCTCCATGTCACGCCCCCAGAGGAGTCCCTGTCCGAGAAAATTTCGGCAGCATCTCCCCTGTACGGCGGACAATCAAAATTTTCTACAAGCACTAAATACTCAGCCACATGCGGCTGGAATCATAACAATAATAAAAATCAATCACCACGCAGTTTATATATATATTCAGCCTCTGGCTGACACAACCACGCAGTAATAATACTCTGACTCAAAAACCACCCTACTCAACTACACTCGTAAAGCTCAAAACCGACGAACTCACCTCTTCTGCCATCCAGGCAGGCATGTAGTAGAATAAAAACCAAATCCAAATCCATCAATATAATAAAATCTATATCATGTCCATAAGCAAATAAATCCAGAACATAACGAGTTCAAACAGCCTAGAACAGAAAGAACCAAAGAAAACCAAACATATCCTGGAGGTCTGCAGGACCAGCACTACGTGCAGTGAGGACTAGCGACTGGAACTCCCTCCTGACAGCATCAACCTGAAAATATCAACAATGGAGGCGGGGTGAGTCCAACACTCAGCAGGTACAATTGATATGCAAAGTAAAGAAACAACACCTAGCACTAATCATGCGTACAGTCTCCTGATAAGAAAGATAAGAATGCATCTGAAATAAACAGGAGAATACTGTACTAACCAGGTCCTGAGTATAAGGTCAAACAGTCCGAGGGATAAGGAAATCCTGTATGCATGTCAAACATAGGTATCCAAACAATATGCAGATATAAATGCAGAAACACAAATACAAGCAATAAATGCATCATGCATATGATGCCAATGATGCGTCCTGGTCCCAGTCGATCATCTCGTACAAAAGTGAGGCCGAGTGGGTAGGGGTGTGACAGTGCACTCTGTCGTCACTACTCACGATGAGTGACCGAGTGGACGGGATCTTGTCGGAGTACACCTATCCTCCTACCCCAAATCATAGATGGGGGCGCGAATGCTCTCAACTCCGGTACTCAAAGACGGGAGGAATCCTGCCGGATAACACGTTGTGTCACACTACCCATGAGCGGACCAGCGGTGCCTAACAGAGTCCCTCAACACACTCGGCTGAATCGACCACTAACCCATGGTGGTGGTGTGTGCAGATCCATATAGCTATGTGCTCAACAATAATGGAGTGGACTATCGCGACATGCAATCATGCAAATGGTGCATGGCACTAACCACAAGAATATCGACCTAATCCACATATATATAAAAATGCATCAAAGGTCAAGAATCCAAAACAATCCAAAGGTATACAGAAGGTATAAAACCTAGGTCCTGAACATGGTCAAGCATGGCATATCACTACCCCTATATGCATGTATAGACAGGTAAAATATACCCGAGATGCAAAACCAATCAATCAAACAAGCATGTAAGATTTGGGTAGTGATTAACCGAAACAGATAAAAAAACACAATTAATGCAACATGTTAATTTAATTACTAAGCATATCAAATGACATAAGTCAAAAGTACCCGCCTCCAATAGGAATGCCCAAATCCGACATCGAGATACTCGTCTCGCGTCAAAATCCTGTATCCAATAAATACATTTTTATTTAGCTAAAATTCGAATGAATTGCTAAATAAATCCTTTAAACCATTTAGGGCAAAACCCTAAATAATAATCATCGACTTATCTAAATAAAGTCTAACGATAAATTAGGGTTAGTTACCTAATCCCCAATCCACCATTAGATCAATTCCAAACTACCTAATCCTATCAATCAATCATCAACAACATGATCAAAGTAAAACCCTAAACCTTACCTCAGTTCACAATCCAAATGACTGCAGTGAAAGGTTGCTTGCTGCTGAAAAATCCTCCACACTACCAGGATCAAAATAAAATCCACAACAACAATTAAATACCCTATACTATCAATTAGGCAGCACCCATAACTCTGTAAATCTGAGCCTCAAACCAAAAATACCTAAATTTCCTTACCTATCTCGTAGCTGTGTTTGTTGATCCACACCAGGTCTGTTGCTGCCAACTTAAATTTATTGCTGCTGGAACTCTAATTGTTGCTGTCGGAACACTGCACAGCAGAGCCCTTCCTCACTGTTTCCCCCTGCCTCTCCAATTTCTGGTGACGAGATCAGAAACAAGGAAGAAAATCAGTACCCAAGAAATAAGAAGTCACCTCCGCAGATCAAATCCACAACACAGCTTGGTATAGCCCTTACCTTCAAGGTTCGGCTAGGGCAGAGGCGACGGGGTGGAGAAGGCCGGCGGCACTACGGATGGCGACGCCGTCGGGTGGAGAAAACGCGGCTGAGAAGATGACTAAGGCTCAGGGAAGATCGCCGGCAAACGAAGGGGTCGGCTAGGGCACCGAGTGGTCCACGGTGGCGCCGGCACTGGGCACAGACGCGCTGTGGTGGCGTCGGGTGGCTAGGGCAAGCAGAGGAGAGGAGTTTGGCTCGGGCAGGCGGTGCTAGGGCTCCGGCAATGAACCGGTTGCCGGCGTTCGGGAAGAAGAAACCGTCGGCCGGCGGTTAGGGCAAGGAGGAGGAGAAGGCTCGGCGGCGTCGGGGAGATAAGAGAGAACGGCGAGAATGAGAGGAAATAAAAGAAATAAGATAATAAATAAGAAAAGGAAAAAGAGATAAACAAATAAATCTTTTCCTCTCTTAAATGGGTAGCCCAAACAGGCTTTCTCGGGGCCCCGTTTTTATCCCCGTGAACTCGTCCGTACAAGCTCCGAAAAATTCCCGAAAAATGTCCAAAAATTCCGGAAAATTCCTTTATTCATATCCGCCTATTTCCGGTATTTTACACTCCACTTGCCGCCCGGCTTGGAGACTAATACTACGTTAGCCAGCCAGCTCGGGAACTGCACCTCGCGTATATGGCCGGCCTCCAGAAGCTTCTCGACTTCCGCCCGGATGATGGAGTTCTGCTCGGCACTGAAATCTCTTTTTCTCTGCTTTATCGGTCGAGCGTCCGGTCGGACATGCAACTCATGCTGCGCTATGCTCGGCAAAATTCCGGGCAATTCATGTGTCGACCAGACGAAGACATCATGATTTCTTCTGAGGCATTGGATCAGCCCCTCTTTCTGCTTCTCCTTCAGATCGGACGCAATAAAGGTGGTGGCCTCCGATCGGATTGGATGAATCTGCACTTCCTCTTTTTCCTCATAAATTAAAGTGGGTGGCTTTTCGGTGATGGCGTTTACCTCGATCCGAGGCGTTTTCCGAGCAGAATTGGCCTCTGCTCGGACCATTTCGATGTAACATCGCCGAGCTGCTAGCTGGTCTCCTCATACTTCTCCCACTTTGTCCTCCACGGGGAACTTGATCTTCTGATGGAAGGTTGAGACGACCGCTCGGAATTCGCTGAGCGCCGGTCGTCCCAAAATGACGTTGTAGGACGAGGGAGAATCAACCACCACGAAGTTTATTGTTCTGGTCCTCCTGAGCGGCTCCTCTCCCAGCGAAGTAGCTAACCGGATCTGTCCGACCGGCTGAACTTCGTTGCCCGTAAACCCGTAAAGCGGGGTCGTCATGGGCAGCAGCTCGGCTCGATCAATTTGCAGCTGATCGAACGCCTTCTTGAATATGATGTTGACCGAGCTCCCTGTGTCAATAAATATGCGGTGAATAGTATAATTTGCTATTACCGCTTTAATGAGCAGAGCGCCGTCGTGGGGCACTTCAACTCCTTCTAAGTCCCCGGGTCCGAAAATGACTTCCGGTCCACTTGCCCGCTCTAGGCTACAACCGACTGCGTGGATCCGGAGCTGCCGGACGCCCGCCTTTCGGGCTCGGTTGGAGTCTCCTCCGGTCGGCCCACCAGCAATAACGTTGATCTCGCCCCGGGAAGTATTGCTCCTATTTTCGTCTTCCCGAGTGGACGGTCGGGACCGTTCTCTAGACGCTCGGCGATTCTCCTGTCTTGGAGATCGGTGCCGATCGGGCGTCTGTTGATGTCGCCTCTCGGTGCGGGTCCGGTCGGTTTCATTGGTCCTTTGTCTCCGGTCGATGGAAGGAGACCGTCGTTCGGCCTTTCTGGGAACGAGATTAGCCACGAAGGGAAGACTTCGACAATCCCTCGTGTTGTGCGTATCCGTCCGGTGGAAGGAGTAGAACATAGGGGTCCATCTCTTCTTTGGCTTGATCCGAGCGGCAGCTACTTCTTGCACTTGGGATCTCACACGAGGGGAGCGGATTGCTTCGGCCCTTGGTCCTCTAGGCGGTTGATGAGCGGCATGCTGTCTCCGTTCGGCATGAATAGGCGCCCTCTCGGTTGGAGTTTCCTTTTTCCGGGCGGCTTGTGCTTCTTCCACGTTTATGTATTCGTTGGCCCGATGTAGCATGTGATCATAATCTCGGGGCGGCTTTCGGATGAGCGACCGGAAGAAGTCCCCATCCACTAGGCCTTGTGTGAAGGCATTCATCATGGTCTCCGATGTGGCCGTTGGAATATCCATTGCCACCTTGTTGAACCGCTGGATGTAAGTTCGAAGCGATTCTCTCGGCTCTTGCTTGATGGCGAACAAGCTGACACTTGTCTTCTGATAACGCCGACTGCTGGCGAAGTGGTGGAGGAAGGTCGTTCGGAAGTCCTTGAAGCTTGTGATGGATCCGTCCGGCAGCCTCCGAAACCACCGTTGAGCCGATCCCGAGAGAGTGGTAAAAAAAACTCGGCATTTTACTCCATCTGTGTATTGATGGAGTGTGTTATCAAACTTACCCAGATGATCATCCGGGTCTGTTGTTCCATTGTACTCGCCGATCGTCGGAGGCACGTAGTGCTTGGGCAGAGGGTCTCGTAGAATAGCCTCCGAGAATTGGCGATTGATCCGCTCGGGAGATGAGTCCGCTCGGGGGGCTTTCCCCTTTCTGTCATCTCGCCTAGGCATCTCGTCTGAAGAAGATCCTCTATCTCTTCGAGCTGGTACGGCTTCAGGGGTGCGAAATAAGGCTCGATGGAATGCGACGGTGGCTGGAGGTGCTTCCGCTCGGCCACCCGACGCAGATGTTGCTTGTTGCTCCGGCCGCTCGGCTGCTGCTTTCTGTTTTTGCTCCACAAGTTTGGCGGCCCTCATCTCAACCAGAGCGTCGAGTTCTTCTGTTGAAAGCGCCACCGTGTGTTGTCGTCCAGCCTCGTCCATCGTTCCCGTTCGGATGCAGGTGCGTTCCCACAGACGGCGCCAAATTGATCCTGTCCGAACCGCTGAACCAAAGGACGCTGGGCACGCGGCGCGCTCCTAGTCGATGGAGTGGATCTCCGGCTGGTCAAATGAAGCTCCGGCGATCCTGCACCAAAGTTGAGCCGGGAAGGGATTCCCGGCGGCGACCCTCCGACGCTCAAGTCAGGTAAGTGGTGGAAAAAGTGGCTGCCAAGCTTGTATTATGCGTGCCTTTGGCGGAGTAATAGGCTCTTTATATAGGACGGAGAAGGAACTAATGCACGTCCACTAAGGTGCATACGTGTCAGCAACCCATACCCCGGTATGCACCTGTCAGAGAGCTTACCTGACACCATACTGCTACAGTCCGAGCATGTTCTTCGATGGGACAACAGGACCCCCCGTTGTCAGACTAGGAGTATGACGTAGCCATACGACTTGACGGCTGTCAGAAGATGTTCCCGTCTTTTACCCACCGCCTGACCGGAACGTCCGACCGGCCGGGCGGGAGAAGAACGTCGTCCGGACGGCCTTAATTCCTTGCGCCGACCGGGAGGCACGTCCTTCCGCTCGGTCATTATGTACTGCTTCATTTGAGCGTCGGAACCCTAGTACCTACCAGGGTGCCTTTTACTATCAGATTTCCCTTTCTTCCGAGTTCGGTCGGCTCGTCCCTTTCCGGCGAGCCACTGGACCCTTTGACCTCCCCGTGGCGTTGACCTCTCCTTATGGGGTTCCGGATTCTTACCGCCGGATCAATGAACATGTTAGACAATTTGTTGCTGGAGATATTAAAAAATTAATTAAATTAAAATTACATAAAATCAATTCTAATTTATCTGTCGAGATGACCTAAGCTGATAATCTCAGGCTGTCAGCGACGACTGATTTCTGCTAATTGCTGAGTGCAGACAAAGCATCGAGTTCGAGCAGTAAAGTCTGAGCGGGTGAAGTGACCGAACGGGTGAAGGGACCGAATCATGCGATAGTCGTAGTTTCCTTGAAACAGATTCGCCCCACCTCCGGCTGTGCTTCGAGATTTCCTCGGGTCGTCTGTTTCCCAGGATACAACGGCAAAACCACTAGTTATTCGTGGCGAACTGAGAATGCACTTGAGTGCTATCACGAGTAGTTCAACCAAGTGAATGCACGACTGAGAGAAGAATCGGGGAACGAAGATGGAAGAATTCTCTTGCTTTCGCTTTTCTTACGCGTCTCTCTTGCCTGCAATAAATGATCATTTAATGCTGGATTTAATATCATCATTAATGAGTTTAATTTCTTCATTAATGTCAAGAGGAATCACCACAACTTTGACATGCACAGGTCGTACTCGCACACGAGTAAACTTTGGTTCAGTACAATCCGAGCTCTAGATTTGTACCAACCTTTGTGCACTCATGCGTGAGAGAGTTTCTCCCCATGCTTATGTTTACAATATCAATGCATGTGTCATAATTTAAACCAACAATAAAGCCAAGAAACTTCTTCTATGGGGCTAAACTCATGCACAATAAAATTTCTTCTATCTCCATATTTTTATTTCATTCACATTTCCAATGGAAAATACTATTGTCATCAATCAGAAGATTCCATTACACTCAATAGTGTGTTTCATGTTCAAGTATAAAGAAAAATTTATTTTCAATTGCAAATATTGTAGATGTTGGACACTCTGCTTTTTGGCTCAAAAGATGTGAAGTTTCTTCAAAATATCAAGGAACTACTTGAGTAGATGTCATTCACACTAATGATAAAGTTTATGATTTATTTATTTTATCTGCCCCTAGTTCATACATTAAGAAGACAAGTAGTATAAAAAATTCACATATATGACATGCTAAGTTGGGACATCTTAACGGAAAGATTAAAAGCTATGGTGAAATTAAATCTAGTAAAATGATGGCATAGCTTAACAAATTGTTGTGAAGGAGAAATATGTGAAAGATGTCAATTTGGAAAGGCATATTGACTTCCGTTCGATAAGTCAATTTCATGATGCAAAGCCCCATTGAAACTCATTTATAGTTATTTAATGGGACCAACTAGAATACTTCATTTTCAAGATATTTATATATGTTGATTTTTATTGATGCTTATAGTAGATACACACGGTCTATTTTGTGAAGCAAAAAATCATAAGTTTTCAATAGGTTTGTGGAATTTAAAGAAATGGTAAAGAGAGTTTATTTTCAAAATAAAGGGACAAAATAAAGGGACTACTGACCGATAATGACGGTGAATTTATTTGAGAACAATTTTCATCTATTTACCGTCAATATGGTATTAAGAGAAAACTTACTTGTGTTGAGACATCACAATAAAATGGTATAGTATAAAGGGAGATCAAGCATTTAACATAGACTTGTAAAAGTTGGTTACATGCGAAGGATTTACCAAAAGCTTTAAGGGTTGAAGGTATGAAATGTGCATCATATGTGATTAATGGAAGGTTTCTTTCTCCTATTAATATAAAGCCGCCTTATGAATTAGGATAGTGTTAAATGGCTAGAATATGACCAGCCAGAATACATTTTGTAAGTTATTATCAAGGACATTTTAGTAATATTATATTTATATATTAATTACATGCATGCATTACAATTCATTTCTAGCTGGTCAGATTCTGACCAACAAGATTTACTGTATGAATTAATGTTCGGAGAAAAGCTAAATGTTAGGCATTTAAAGATTTTTGGCTATATTAACTATGTTCATGTGCTCGAATCTCGAAGAAGCAAGTTAGACGCCAAGACAAGAAAATGCATTTTTATTGGGTATGATGAAAGAAAAATGGGTTGGAAATGTATGGATCCTAAATCTCATCTAGTTGTTGTTTCAAGGGATGTCATCTTTGATGAAATATCCTTATATTATGAGAAAGGTGAAGTTGGTAGGGAATTGCCTATTGATTCTACTCCAACCAACTCATCTTCATCACTATTGAGGAGCAAAGTGAAAGGAGTCTAGATACTCAACAGAATAATTTACATGAAACAAATGATTTACATGAGGTGCTCAAGTCACAAAGGCCAAATAGAATCATTGTCAAGCTAGCTTCATATAGAGATGAAAATTTCATTAATTAGCACATATTCTTGTTTTTTTACAAGACTAATTGATGATGAAAACCTTGTAGCGACAAAAGGAAATAAGGAAAAAGAGCTTGTCATGGAAGTTGAAATAAATGCTCTTAAGACTAATCAAACTTAGAGTCTTATTCCTAAGCCCTCAAATGTGCAACCTATTTCTTGCAAGTGGGTGTACAAAATCAAGAGGGAAGTTGATGATACCGTTGATCAGGGTTTTCAATAGCGGCGAATAGCGCGCTACGATCAGCAAACACTCTGCAGCGTTCGCTGATTAGCGATTGTCCTGAATAGCCCATGCTATTCGGGACAAAAGCGTAGATAGCGCACATAGCGTGCGCTATCATGACTTAGCGGCCCATAGCGGGCACTAGAATTGTAAATTGCTTACACGATAGGTAGGGCAAAAGCGTCGAATCGTGATCGTCGAGGTAGGGCAGAGGCGACAGGTGGCGATTGGCGAGTAGAGACCTAGCGGCGGTGTGATCGACGGGCGACAAGGCGAACGACGAGCAGTGACCTGTGAGCGGCGACAAGGGACAACGATTGGAGGTAAGCTTTTCTCCTTCCTTTCGTTTTCTTCGTTTTTTCTTTTTTTTTTCTCAAAGGAGTAAAGATTTCACGAGTCGAGTATCTGGATCGATCGAGTGATCGATCTCGATCCTTTCTTTTCGAACAGAAAGGATCTCGATCGATCCAGATGCCCTAGATCGACCGAGTGATTGATCCAGATCCTTTTTGTTCGAACAGAAAGGATCTCGATCGATCACTCGATCGATCCAGGGTTTGGATCGATCCAGTGATCGATCCAGGGTTTGGATCGATCCAGTGATCGATCCAGATGCCCTGGATCGATCTAGACCCTTTCTGTTCGAACAGAAAGGATCTCGATTGATCACAGGATCGATCCAATTCCTTGGATCGATTCAATGATCGATCTTCTAGATGCCTTGATTGATTCCCATTTTTTTCTAATTAATTAATTATTTGTTTTGATTTTTTTCTTTTGTTTTTCTAGGATTTTGATTGTCTGGTTAGAATTTGCAATGTCTACGAATTTGTCAAAAAAAGATAAAAAAGATATTGGTTGGAAATATTGTTATCAAAATGAAGGGGAAAAATCTGTTCGGTGTAAATTTTGTCATCATATATCGAATGGAGGGATTACTCGTTTGAAAGAACATTTAGCTCAAACTTATAAAGGGGTTGCACCTTGTGTTAGTGTTCCGGATGATATTAAGAAAGAAATTAGAGAATCACTTAACAAAATACAGCATCTAAAAGCAAACAAATCAAATTGTTACGAGAGATTGGTGAAGGTCCCCAGAGTATGAGTACACAATCATCAAAAGTTGGAAGTGTAGGGGAAAATTCAATTGGATGTTCTGGTAGTGGTGAATCAAAAGGTAAAGGTACCCTTCCTGGATTTGTTAGTTCTGAACCTCGACAAACAACTCTAAATTCGACATACAAAAAAGATTTACAGGTTGATGTGAAGCGTAGAGTTGGTCATTTTATATACTCTGCCGCACTTCCATTTAATGTTATGAATGATCCTTATTGGTTGCCTATGGTCGAGGGCATTGCAGAATATGGAAGAGGGTTCAAGCCTCCTTCAATGCATGAGATAAGAACTTGGATACTTAAAGTTGAGGTTGATGGTATCAACCTAATATATGAGGAGCATATAAAAGCATGGAAAAAATATGGATGCACTATTATGTCTGATGGTTGGACTGATGGAAAGAATAGAAGTTTGATTAATTTTTTGGTAAATAGTTCCGCTGGCACTTTCTTTTTGAAATCTATTAATGCATTAGCTTCTATTAAAAATAGGGAATTGATCTTTAAATATCTTGATGATGTTGTTGATGAGGTGGGAGAGGAAAATGTAATTCAAATTGTCACGGATAATGTTTCGAATTGCATTAAGGCGGGGGAAAAAATTATGGAGACTAGACATAGAATTTGGTGGGCACCTTGTGCAGCGCATTGCATTGATCTAATGTTGGAGGATATTGCAAAGTTGAAGATTTTTTCTGACACAATTGAGCAAGCTAAGATGGTTGTGAAGTTCCTTTATGGTCATGAGACTATACTTTCTTTGATGAGAAAGTATACAAACGGTAAAGAAATTCTCCGTCCCGCTGTTACTCACTTTGCTACTTCATTTCTCACTCTTCAGAGTATGTATAAGGTTAAAATGTCACTTGAACAAATGTTTGCTTCCGAAGATTGGGTTAGTTCACCACTATCTCAAACAACTCAGGGGAAGGTCGTGAAGAGAATTGTTATTAATGATCCCAACTTTTGACCACATGTTGCATTTTGTGTTAAGAGTGTTGTTCCTCTTGTAAGTGTATTAAGGGAAGTTGATTCGGAGGAGAGATCGGCCATGGGATATATTTATGAACTTATGGATAAGGCAAAAGAGACAATAAAATTTAATTGTGGGGGAGTTGACAGAAAATACAAGTTCATTTGGAAAAAAATTGATTCACGATGGACTCCACAACTTCATCATCCTCTACACGTGGTCGGGTACTATTTGAACACGCAATTGCGTTATGAAGAAAGATTTTCTGATTGTGATGAAGTTAGAGATGGATTGTATACTTGCATGGATAGGATGTTGTCTTCTGATGATCGTCTTAAAGAAGACATCCAATTGGACTTGTATAATAAAGCTGAAGGAGAATTTGGAACTCCAATAGCAAAACGAACAAGAATGTTGCGAACTCCGGGTAAAATTTTCTTCTTGTAAACGTTCTTGTAAAATTATGCTAGCATTCATATTTTAAAATTATATACATTCTTGTAATTTTTTTTAATGTTATTACTTATTAGTCTCGTGGTGGGAACGTTTTGGAAGTAAGACACCAGAGCTTACTACATTTGCAATTCGAGTGCTTGGTCTCATTTGTAGTGCTTAGGGATATGAAAGAAATTAGAGCACTTTTGAATCCATGAGTATTCTAAATTTCTAACTCTATTTGAATTTTAATTGTTTTATATTTTTCATATCATTGTTTATTTTTAATTTATATATATATATATATATATATATGTTTTCTTCTTTGTAATATTAGATTCATACAAAAAAGAGAAATAGGCTTGAACATGCAAAGTTGAATGCGTTGGTGTTTGTGAAATATAACTTCAAGCTTAGGGAGAGAAGCATTAGGAGGAGAGACAAGATTGATCCCATTGTAGTTGATGAAATTAATTCGGATGATGAATGGATAACTGAGAAAGTAGGTCCAGTTCTCCCCGTAACTACTAAATGACTTGAAGATGATGAATTATTTGAAAGTGATCCTATTGTGAGTGTGTCGTCGGCTACCTTTGAATGTCTTTTCGACTCAGATAAGCGAATCGAAGATGTTGAGGATATAGTTGAAGTTCCTCCTACGAATTCAAAAAAAAGAGTGGTTGAAAATTCAAGTAAGCACTAAGCATATGCAAATTATTTATTTATATCTACTTCACCTATAATTGATTCTTAAATGTCGTATCTCTTATATAATAGGTGGAAGCAAAGACAAACAAACAAGGTTGAGTCTTGTTGATGTGGAAGATAATCATCTATTCATCTTGATGCTGAAAATTATGGAAGAGTAATTCCAACAACTTTTGATAGTGGAAATTTTCCAACCATAGACATTATTGATGATGATAGTGATATAGAATTGGATGATACTGATTATTTTTAGGTTATGTTGTTTTAATTATAAGACTTTTTAAATTGTTGTTATGAGATATTTTGACATGTAATGAATTATTATGATTAATTTTAGGTTATGTTATTTTTATTTTACTTATATAAGTATATTTTATTTTTTTAAAATTTAAACATTGACGTGCACGAAAAGCTTGCGCTATACGCTTCGCTATTTACGCTACGCGATGACAAGACAAAAACGCTATGAACCAACGCTATACGATTTAAAACACTGCCGTTGATAGATATAAAGCAAGGCTAGTTGCTTGAAGGTTTTCTTAAAAATATGGGGAAGATTATGAAGAAACTTTTAGCACCATGGCTAAGGTGATTTCAGTTCGTATGGTGATATCTTTAGCGTTATTTATGATTGGAAGCTATGAAAACTTGATGTGAAGAATGCAGTTTTTATATGACAACTTGATAAATATATTTATATATATGGAACAATCAGTTGATTATGTGTCTAACTTACATCCTGATTATATTTATAAACTCGAGAAAGTTTTTTATGGACTCAGGCAAATTCCGCACGCACGGTTTGGAAAAATTTCTCAATACTTACAATTCTGTAGTTATACTGCATCAGATTCAGATTCCAGCTTATTTGTTAAAAGAGAAGAATATTTGCATATAATTTTTTTTTATATATGCAGATGATATGATAATAATAGAAAATAACAAAGTGGAAGTTGAGCAACTTTGCTTGCTATAAGGTTTGACATCAAGAAATTAGGGGAGCTGAATCATTTTCTTGGTTTAAAAGTTGTGAATATAGACAATGGAATTTTTATCAACCAACAAGGTTATTCCAAGAAATTAGTTGAGCGATTTGGATTAAATCAAAGCAAACACTATTGTATTCCTTTTAATTCAAGTAGAGAGCTAAGGTATGATGTCTTATCGTGTTCTTATTTGTCCTTGGGTTATGGTGTCATGGTAGAATATTTAAGTTGTCACCTAAACATCCGCGGTTAGATTCCTAGCTATGATGTATTTGTAAAAAATTTTCCTCTAAACGGAGTGCGTAATCAAAGGATGTTGAGTTTATGAGTTGTTACCGTACGTGCTTCTCGATTTATCCTAATGACAGGTGAGAAAATTTTATGGGATTAGACCGGTCACTTCCAAAATTAATTAATGAGATTAACTAGATTTATTATATTTTCCTTATCATAAAACATTGGAAGTCTTTTATATCTAACTATATATTACAAGGACAAATATCGCTTTTGTAATCGGCTACGTTAGTAGATTTATGCATTCTCCAAGAAAGCCTCACTTAAAGGAAATTTTAAACTATGTGAATTCAACATTAGACCTGGGCTTATTTTTCAAAAATAAGGTCAATGGTTCCTTAGTTGGTTTTATAACATCGTAATGAATTTAGATATCTCCATATTTGTATGATATTTCTATGCATTTTATAATGTGGGACTATGTTTGCCTAATAATCCTCATGCTTCCTAAGTCTGATCCTTCGACCCACCAGGTCTTCCTGTCCTTCGGTCCACCCGACCTATTAGGATTTCCTTATCTGGTGGTTGATCCTCTTAATTCGAACATACGAGCCCCCACTTTCTTTGTTCGAGGTAATATTATACCTGATCCGGCGGTAAGAATGGGGGATCCACTTCCTGAAGGGTCTCAGCTTGAGGACAGATGGAGGGCTGACTAAGCGGTTAATGGCCGCGCCGAGCAGCTGAGTAGGTCCGAGCGGAACCAAAGATAACCCAGTCATGGGCTGGGGTTTCCGACGCCAAGGCGGGAGAACCGAATGGCCGAGCGGGGCGTCTGCCCGGCTGGGACCGAAGGGCCGAGCGGGTGGTCCGTTCGGCCAGGATAAGGGCGAGGGTACGAAGGTTAGCCGAGCGGCCTATTCGTTTGGCTCAAGATATGGGATGTCAATAACGGCATGTCTGATGATTACGCCATACACAAGAGTGCACGATGGAGGATCTTGCCGTCACATCATGGAAAGGTTGATACAGTAGCAGTATGGCCTCATGGACGTCTTTCTGACAGACCCATATCTGGGCATGGTCCTTCTGACAGACCCATACCTGGGCATGGTCAAAAGCAGGTGGTTGCTTTGATTGGCGCGCCCAGGCTTCTTCGAGAGGTATATATAAGGTCTCCATTTCTTCACCGGAGGTATGCAAGTCTTCATCTTGAGGCCACCTTTTTGTTATTCCTCGCCTGACTTGAGCGTCGGAGGGCCGTCGCCGGGACACCCCTCCCGGCTCGGTTTTGCTGCAGGTTCGCCGGAGCACTCGAGGATCCAGCAGGGAGCGCCACGTGCCCAGTGTCCGTTGACTCCTGGTTCGGACAGGATCAATACCCACATGGCTTAATCAGACCATGACGGTTGTGCGCAGTCAGTGGTCCACTTTCTTTGTTCGATGTAATATTGTTCTCACATGGCTTAATCAGACCATGTCGGTTGTGCGTAGTCGGTGGTTAAATCTTCTGGCAGTCTGGGTTCTGATACCACTTGTAGGATCGTAAGAGTTTACATGATATTATCTATTTTGGGACTAGACCCTCATGACTTTGCTCATGGGCTCTCCCCAAAAGGCCTTATGCCAATGGAGATATTTTTTCTCTTTATAAACCATGATATTTCCCATGTGTTTTACAATATAAAACTATATTTGTAACCTTACAATCCAACAGGTTTAACTGACCTTGGTAGAGATTTGGATGATTGAATTATGTTATGTTTTTTATTTTTTATTTTTTTTTTATTTTTTTTATGATACAAGTATCTTTTGGTGTAGCAAGAAATAAAATTCAATGTCGTTATCAACTACTGAGTCATAATACAAAGCTACTGCACTTGTTGTTCAAGAATGTACAAGGATACAAAGACTTAATGAAGATCTACATATCGTATACATAAGCTAATTACTATTTTTGGAGACAACCATGGTGCTATAAAGCTTGCAAATAATCTTGTATGTCTTGCAAGGACCAAACACATTGAGCTTGAGCATCATTCATTCGAGAAAAGGTTCTTGATGGTACTATTAAGACAATGGACGTTTGAAGCAATGAGAATATTGAAGATATTCACTAAAGCACTTCCTAGAAGACAATTCAAATTACTTGAAGGGGGAGTGTTGGAAAATAAGGGGGTGTTTGGTTGATGAGTTTGAGAATGAGGGAATGGAATGATAGTAAAAGATAGTGTTTGGATTATGGATTTGGGAATGACATTTTGAGAATGATTACTAGATTTATGGTAATCAACCAAACTCATATAACTTGATGGGTTTCATTTCTATTCCTATTCTCATTCTACCCTATTATCAAACTCATACTCATAATGAATCCCATCATTTAACCAAACATCCCATAAAATGATGCTTGTAACCATATTCTTTAGAATTACTTTTTGTTAGAAATTGAAGATGACTACTTCGAATCATATTAGAAATACAAAAAATCTACTTGAAACTATAATAGGATTAAATGGTTTTAATTTTTCATAATTTATGTTTTCGATGGTCAACTACTTCATTAAAGTAATGAAGTAAGTGTAATGAAGTAAGTCTAGATTATCTTTTGAATTGTATTTAAAGGAATGAACCCTATGTATTTTTGTAATATGAAGTGATTAAGTCCTCAAGTTTTCTTTAGTGTCTCTTTTTGTTTTGTCTTCATTTCTAAGGGAATTTATTGTTTTTTGGTTACCTTCCTCTTTGCATCTTTTTCCTTTAACGATCTTGGGCCATCAAATATTTTATATATTTTGATGATTCTACTTTTGACCTGTGACCCTAACTTGATCATGGATTGTGCGCAGATTGAGATGGTTGATGCATATGGTGAAAAAAGATGATATACTCACCCCTAATATATAAAGCCTAACACAGCAGGGTCACGAGCTTGACACAATCTGGCCCAACTTTGTACTTCAAATTAAAATAAAGAAAAAAATCTTTACAAATTTAAAAAATATTTTTCAAAATCATAAACGAAAAATATTTCGATTATTTAAAAAATATTTTTAAAGATACTTTTAATATTTATTAATATTTTTATTATTATTTTTTTAAAAAGAGATTTCCCCAGACATGATGGGAGCAAACATATGAGAATGTTTATCTTAGATAGTCTTGTATCGTTAGCTCTCAATTAGATATAGACAATTAAATTATAGGGACATTTTACAGTGACCTTTTGTATGAAGAAGATTAGATATACATTTTGCATTCGATGAAAATTGACCACACAAAATAGGAGCGTCAATTCAGATGGATTAAATCGGATTCAAATTAAATTGGATTTTTTTTAAAATCCCAATATGAACTTGATACTGACTTAATGTAATTTAAAACTCCTAAACCTGAACCGAATCTGATTCAAATAATCTAATTCAAAATGATAATTTTTTCTCTAATTTTCTTATAATTTTTCACTTTTAATCGTTTATTTCAATACTCTATTATTATCATGTATTAATATTCATAAAAGTATTTAAATTTTAAAATAAAATTTAATTTAATCTAAAAAAATCTACTAAATCCTAAATTTAGGTTAAATCAAATCTGACTTAAAAATTTTTAACCTTAAAATCCTTCAACATAAACCTGAAAATCCTTAATCCAAACTTGATTTTTTTCGGATCAATTTGGATTGGGTCGTCAGATCGGATTCATTTTTGACACCTTTAATTCCAAGATCTATTAGAATAACTACTCATATAGTTACCAACTATGTGAATCTGTGGAGACTCATTCAAGTGGCAAAAGACGAAATCGCTCACCCCCAGCGTCTCCGTCGCACTCGACCCCAGACCATCACGAGGGAGATAAATTACGGTACCCAAGAGGGCAAGGGGTGGTGGGGTGAGTTGCACAGGGTCCAAGGATTTACGTCTCAACAGCCTTGTGGTTCAACCCCGCGACCTTATGTAGCAAGTATGCCACCACTTACCATCTCGTATGACCCGTGGGATCCCGTAGAGACTCATTCAAGATGGTAAAAGGCGAATACGCTTGCTCCCAGCGCCCCGGCCAATCCGTTCTAATAAGGTTAACACGGAGGAGGTAAATCACGGCCGGCTAACACGTGGAGACTCATTCAAGATGGGAAAAGGCGAATACGCTCGCCCCCAACGCCTCCGCCAACTCGTCCTAGGGCCAACACGGGCGACTACTAGCCTTTGGAATAGTTACTAGCACATAAGGGAAGCATTTACCTTGACTTTGCTGAGATTCAAACCCCAAATCTCATGATGACAACACCTCATGCGCTAGCCACTAGACCCATCCGAGGGGACACGTGGAGACTCATTCAAGCATGATTGGAAGGGGGGCCAATCCTATGGCAAGTCGCCGACCTAAAGCCGTGGGCCGTACCCAATATCACGGCCTGTGACTGAGTGGGCTAGGCCCAACCCACACGGTGAGAAATGGTTTCCCGACCTATGACAGAGTGGGCTAGGCCCAAATCAACACGGTGATAAATGGACTCTGCCTATGTCTGACATAGTTAAACCGGGCCTAGGCCTGGGCCTGGGCCTCTGCTGAGCAGTCAGTGAAGTCCCATGCCGTGCCTAGTATGATCCGTGATAGATTAGGCCACACTGTAAGAAACGGGCCGACCGGTTTCGGGTCATACCTAGTCCGGTCTACCCATCGTTCCTCCTGTGTCTCTGCGTTACTTCTCCAAGAGAAACTAACCCTAGCCGAAGTTTGCGCCGCTGCGGTACCGCTCTCCCTTTCGGCTCTTCGATCTCACCTCATGGCGGTGCTGCAGTTCTTCCCGCCTTCCTCGCCCGTCGTCTCCGCCAAGCTCCACGCCGTCGTCCTCTTCAACATCTGCGACTGCTACGTCCGCCGCCCCGACCAGGCCGACCGCGTGATTGGAACCCTCCTTGGTTCCGTTTCTGATGGCGTCATCGAGATCAAAAACTCCTACGCCGTTCCTCACAACGAATCCGCCGACCAGGTTCGCCCCTTGATTCGCTATCGTTTTTTCCGTCAATGCCAAGGACAAACTATGGTAGATCTGGCACGAATGGATATCGTGCAACAGATGATATTTATTGCTCTCCTGTGGCTTGATAATTTGTCATTACTATTACTTTATCAATATCGATTTATACCCATACGATCAAATACTATTTGTCCTAGCTAGATAACAACTAGCTACCTAAGGCATGTATGTCTTTGCTGTGACAGATGCTATGATGCATCGAATTCTTCTTCTCTATGCTCCTAAATTGATGATGATGTTTTTCAAATTTTTAGCTGCATATTATTATTCTGGAATGGACCTTATGTAATCACAGAAGAGGAAATGCTATGTTACTCTCCAAGTGCATGATATGTTCTACGAGGCAGTGTATTCTCATATCTGTATAGTTGCTATGTTAAAAGCCAATATAATGTCATTGTTGAAGTGTACATCAAGATTTATTAGCAGAAGAGGTTGAGCCTTGAAGACTAGGATATGGCTCAACTATATGGATTTTGTTTCATGAAAGCCGTTTCTAGTTTCTGTTCTCCTAAAAAAGGCCAAAAAAAAATTGAAAATTGGGAAAACTAACATTTTTCATCATTCTTTTGACACCATTTTGTTATAAAGTGTATTTGTTTTAATACAGAAGATGCTTGATCTTCAAAAATAGGTAAAGAATTAATATAAAATGTTGAAAATGAAAATAAATCTGATAATGACGAGAGAAAGCTGTTTTGAGTTTCTGTAAATAAACACATTTATTCGAGCAGTTCAACAAGGAGCCTGTGTGCATTATTAGCTACAAGAGGTCTAAACTACTTGATGTGGAAGAGGGGATAAAAAATCTCACATGGAGAATGTAGTGCACACAGAATTTAAAATTTCATTATTAGAAAATCCATTATCCAGAGAGGGGGTTGAGGTTCCTTTTAAAAAAACCTGCATTTATTTATTCTCCTAAAAGATAGGCAAGAAATAATAACTTTCTTAATTTCTTGGTAAACAAAATAGCTAGTTTTTAATTGTTTTTTCCTACCTTAGAATAAAAATTATGAATTTTATAAAACTTATAAAATCTAATACCTATTTTAGAACTTCCAAACTTGATCTTTCTATGTATAAACTGCATCATTGTTCCTTACTAAGTATTCTAGGAGATTTTATGTATTTTTAAATAAGTTGGACATATTTCATTCTCTGAGTGATGTTGTTTAATATCCCATGCCGCATTACTACTACACTAAGTTGCATTACTACTACATTAAGGCTACGTTTGGTTGGGTGTAATGTAATCTAGCTTGTAATGTAATCAAATTTGTAATGTAATGTAATGTAATCTTGATTACATTACTACGTTTGGAAATGTAATGTATGTAATATTTGATTACAAGGATGATTACATTCTTTTGTTTGGTATCTATTATTTTTTATCAGGAATGTAATTTGTATTATTACAAAATGACAAAAATGTCCTACGACCTCTACTGACGGTCGCCGCACTTCTGCCGGAGCTTGCGGCAGCTACCGGCCGCCGCCGCCGCTGTCGCCGGCCGCCGACCATCGCCACCGCCCGCCGACCGCCGCCGCCGCAGGTCGCCGATCGCCGCCACCGATCGCCGCCGCCGACCGATCACCGACCGCCGACCGATCGCCGACCGCCGATCGGTCGGCGGGCGGCGGCCGGCGGTCGGCGGGCGACGGTCGGCGGCCGGCGGCGGCGGTCGGCGGTGGGGGGCGGGGGCCGACGGTGGACTAAGGGTATATTCGGTATTTAAATTTTGGTGGGACGGTGACCTCGTAATGTAATCGGATTACATAGCATTTGCTTTGTAATCTGGATTACAAAACTTCACTACATTTTGTAATCCAGATTACATTATATTACAAGTTTAAAAGTGAAACAAACAAAATAATCTACCTTGTAATGTAATCAGGATTACATTACAAGGCAGATTACGCCCTACCAAACGCAGCCTAAGATGCTCCAAAGGACATTAAACCATTGTTTTGTGTTGCATACTTTGTCTGCAGCTTAATAAGGCATAAGATATTATTGTAGCAAACCCCAAATAGTTGGGACTTTTGGCTTGTTTGTCATTGTTGTAGTTTTGCCTATAGTTAAGCTGTTTTAATTTAGGTACAGCAACATAGCTTATCTTGACATTGACAATTATACCTACTTAGCTAATGCACCTGCGGAATTATACCTGACAGCAAATCCACTTAAATACATTATTATTATGCTGGAACAAATGCACTACTCAGTCAACCCCAAGTTGAGTCAGTGAGTCTTATTAAGAACTTTCAATATGGATTTATTACCATTATGTATCTGATGATTAAAAACATCATACAAGCTTATGTTTTATTTATCACTATTATAAACTGTCGATTGTCTCCTGTAACATCCATGAGTAAATATTATTAATTTTCTCGAACTAATATTCTACAATCTTTTTGAAATTTAATTCAATGAATATTATTGCTTTGCAATTGGCCATTTCAAAATTCCGATCCAATGATTCATTGAGAATCTATAGAAAATGTTATTGTTATGTTGTTTTGATTGATTTCAGTTATTATATCTCAAGTATTCGCAGAAAGACATTTATATGTTCTTTTTTAACCTCTACATTTATGATTTCTTTTCAACTTTTGATCTCAGGTTGCATTGGATGTTGATTACCATCGCAACATGTATTTGTCTCACCTAAAAGTGAATCCCAAGGAAGTACTTGTTGGATGGTAGGTTAGTCTTTGTTTTTTTTAATGTTATCATGTATATAGTTTTCTTACTTTATAGTTTCTTAATGCTGCATCATTTTTATTATTCAAAAATGGAATACAAAACTTATGGTTTTTTTTTAATCTGGTTACCATTCTTCACCTTTTTGCGTTAATTTTAAAATGGAATACAAAATTTATTGGTTTAATTTTTCTGGAAGTCACTGTATTATGGGGCTCATATGCTCTCTAGATAGTGTCTTCTTAAGCTATTATGTGATCATATGGTTTTCTCCTAGGAAGCTTTTCATTTCCATCAAATAATTAATAGCCATTCTAACTAAAATTTTGATATTATTATTGATTTAATTTTTTTCTATATGAACAAGCATTCCTCGTCTGGTTAATAATGCACATTTTTAATTGCTCATTACATGTTTATCGAAAACATGATACTTTCTAATGTTAACAGGATCACTGTCCCTTGGACATCATGTTCTGGATTCCTTGTCTCACTACAACAAACATTGGCCTTTAGTATCCTATACTGCTTCAACTTCATCTAATGCGATTGTGAACTATTGCTCCTGAGTAATTTATCTTTGTTTTAACATACTCTACCATTATTGCAAGATCTGATTTCACCATAAATGTTTTCTGTCAAAATAACAAGATTTTGTCAGCGTGTATTTTGTAACTAATCATGATTCTATATCACCAACAATATCTTTGGTGCTTGGAACCAACTGTTGTGGTGCTAATTTGTTCAATTCTAGTAGTTAGCTAAATCTGTTTGGTCCATGTCCTAATTGAAGGTTGAGTCACTGTCATGATTATTAACACCAAAGCAACTGGTAACAGAGTTAGATTTTTCTCATCTTGAAAGCTACTGATGCGTCTTACTATCCAAATCTCAGGTTTTCTACTGGTTTTGGTGTTTCTGGTGGGAGTGCATTGATACATGAATTCTATGTAAAAGAACTTAAAGAAGCACAGAGTTCTATTCCGCCTATCCATCTCACTGTTGATACAGGGTTCAAAAATGGGGAGGCATCCATAAAAGGCTATGTCTCTTCTAATTTGTCTCTTGGAGATAGACCACTTGCTGCACAATTTCAAGAAATTCCATTGGATTTGAGGATGATCGAAGCAGAACGGGTTGGATGTACGAACCTTGACTTGAGTAGTTTAAATATTCTACATTTATTTTGTTACTGAAGTAGGACAGGCTGGATGTTTGACCTTTAGGTTAGTCTAGTTTTACATCTTGCACTTTTATGTCATTATTGTACTGTGTCTAGAATACAAGTTAGTAATGCTATTTCTACAGTCTTAGAACATGGTACAATGCGTATCGACTTTGAGGCTGCTGATTCATGCCCTTTATATGGTTACCCTTTTGGATGTTTTTGAATCAAATTCCATTAATGAATCATGACAGATGGAACATCTCAAACATAGGCAAAAACCACACAATAATCTAAATGGAATGTCATGTGGAATAGCTTGACTGAATCAGTTTTTCTGTGTTTTCAGATTACGGTTCCAGGAAATGGTGCATTTATGAACCATTTGTTTGAACCATCCATATGCATTTACTCAAATCTGCAGGACTAAATAACATATTTTTAGCTATAGCCCCCCAAAATACATGTGCTTTACATCTTTTAAATTTTGTGAGGATGTGTTTTTTTTAATATATTACGAAATATTCTTACTTCATCTTTTGTGTAGTTATTTTCTTTCTGTAATATGGATTTTTTTTGCATCATTTATTCAGTACTAATAACAGGGCTGCATCCTTTCTGTAATATGGATTTTTCATTTGAACTACAAAGTAACTGCTTTCTGTTTTGGGTTTGCTAGTTGACATCTTGAAGACAACTGTCGTTGACAAGCTCCCCAATGATCTTGAAGGAATGGAAGCTTCTATGGAGAGATTGCACTCTCTGCTCGATGAGATTTACAAATATGTTGGCGATGTCGTGGTAAGGGTCTCAACTGCCATTGCTCCTTGTGCCTTTCCATTTGTAGCTATAAAATGTAGATTTTCTATGATTTTCCAGGAGGGACGAGTAGCCCCAGATAATGATATCGGGCGATTTCTGGCGGACACATTGGCTTCAGTACCAAGAATGTCTCCGGCAGCTTTTGACAAGGTTTTCAATGACAAGATTCAGGTGAAGACTCCCAAAATCATAGTTGTTTTCTCAAGCGTCTGTTTAAGTAATTATTTCTTGCTAGTGTTTGTATCCTTTACAAGATGCATATCAAGTGTTTCCTGAAACGGTAAATGCGCCTCTACGCGATGTTCGATAAGCTGACCATATGCCCACTGCATTTGCTTTTGTCTCACTGGAAGACCACAAGAATTATTACGTCGATTTTCTGACTGCTTATGTGAGACCCTTTTCTTTGTTACAGGACAATCTTGCTTTAGTTTACTTGTCAAGCCTCGTTAAAACGCAACTCGGCATTGCTGAAAAGCTGAATACGGCCGCTCAGATATTGTAGAGCTTCAGCAGTTTTGTGATGAAGATGACAGCGTCTCAATGCAGTTTTGTGTCGTTCTGTTGTTTTGACTATCTTCCTTATTAATGGCGTGGTGTTGAAGTTGCCCTAGTTATTGACATTGCTATTTTCCATCTTCAGTTTTGCTCCAATTGCAGGTGCTTCTTTACCAAGTTGATTCCCTACTGTTTATCATAGTATCGAAATCGACAAGCTTTGTAAAATTGATTTATTAGCTTTGCAATCTTAGGAAGCATTTATGACTTATTGTTTCTAGGATTTCCAAATATCTTCATGATCTTTCCATAGTCTTTACTAGCCGAGGAAATATTTTCTTATGCAAAATGATCTTATGTTGAAAAAGCATGCAATATTTTCTTATGCATGCTACTAATGAATTTTCTATTGTTTATCCTACTCTTTACATGATGTCTTTTACTTTATTTAGTAAATATAATTATCATATTAAGTTATCTGATATTTTTACAACAACAAAACTAAAAATTTAATAACATTGAAGCAGTATATATAAATGTATATATATTTGAAGGATTAGTTAAAATTAGAAGGTTGTTAACATCACTCATGGATGTCGAGTCAAGTAGGCTGAGCTAGGAAGGTTGAGAGCAATCAAACACTGCCTGAACTCTTATCACTAGGAAGAGCTGAGGTGGAGAAGTGTTAGACTAAATTCTCATTCACATGGAGTTTATCTCAACTAATTTTTTGTTCACTTTCCCAACAGAAGCAACAACTCGAAATAATTTGGGTGTTAGTTTCTTATGGGTTTTATTAAAGTAACAAGTTTATGTTTAATGATTTGATTGAGTGTGCAAGTTCATTTGATTTGGTTTAAGTTAAGCTAGTGAGCTTATTGGATCGAACTTGAATTTGCACCTAAGCTCCTAGTCGACCTTAACACCCTATGCCATCGTTCCACCTTTAATTACCTATTAAGCCTCTGCCTCTAGCACTTATTCTCAAACACATCAAATAACCTTCAAACATGTCATGAACTTGCCCTTTGAAATTATGAGGAGTTTTTGAAGTCCCATTACTAATGCCGGCCAACTTGATGTTTACTAAGTGATACTACCGGATTCTGCTGCCCTTCCTTCTCGATCCGATATTTAATAATCTGGTATGACTGGGGAGTTTACCTCTCTCTATATATGATAATAATAAAAAATAATAATTAACCCAATAACATTAAACTTAGGTGACAATGTTGATTATAGAAGTGAGGAGGGCAGATCTCCTAATTCATTTTTTTGTGGACCAAGAAATGGACCTTTCATAATTACAGTCGGATTGTGGTCGCGGTCTGATCGTAATTGGTTATGATCTCTTCTTGGATTCACTGCCCCCTTCAGGCTATAGTTGTTGGATATATGTGAATGAAGAAGAGGTGGAAGAGACATGAAGTTCCATTGTGAATGAGACTTTAGTCCAACAATGGAAGCTTCAAGGTATGTTGGTTAGTTTATATTAATTCACATGCATTGACGATGTGAACAAATGCATGGGGAGAGTCTCTCTCTCTCACGCATGGGTGCGCATGGGGTGTAAATCCAGGGCTCGGATTGCACTGAATCATGTTGACTCGTGTGCGGGCACAACCTATGCGTGCCGAATGCCGGACCGGTCCATTACAAAAAAAATTCTCATATAAGAGCGGTTTTTTTTACTTTTTAAAGCGGTTTTCAAGCGCTCCTACACTTTTACCAACGGTTGTAAAACCGCTCCTCTTGTTGTTGTCCCTATATCATATAGTAGCGGTTTTTGTAACCATTGGTACAAGGTGAAAAACCGCTCCTATTATTCTATGTAGGTATGGTTTGAAATCAATCTTACACATTGTGCATATAACAACGGTTTCAAACCGCTTCTATAGGTATAAATCCAGGAGCGGTTTAAACCGCTCTACAACCCTTTAGGTGTAAGAACAATTTTAAACCGCTCCTACACTCCATGAATATAAGAGCGATTTCCAAACACTATTGATGCTAGAAATTTAGGAGCGGTTCAAACCACTTCTAAATGTCATTGGTATAGGAGCACTTCAAAACGTTATTAAAGCTAAAAATATAGGAGCGGTTCAAATTGCTCTAGAACTCATAAGGTTTAATAACAGTTTTCACAATATATGAGTGATTTCAAACCACTTCTAAATGTCATGGATAAAGGAGCATTATTAAATGCTTTAAGAGCACTACAAACCACTCTTGAACCCGTGCTCTTACATGTCATGAAAATAAGAGTAATTTCAAAATTGATGTTAGAAATTTTAGATTTGTTTTAAACTATGCTTAAAAGTACAACCTATTGATTGATTAGAAGTGATCTAAATAATTTTACGGATTAAGCTACCTGATCAATTATGTAAATCAAAATTATCATGTTCCTGATGATGAATAAATCAATATGATTTGAGATTAAATCTTGCGAATACTACAATTAAAAGATGTTTTTAATTACAACTCTAAAAATTCTTTTACAATCAAAACATGAAGATGAATAAAAAAAAGCCTAGAATTCTCGTGAAGGTGATCTGATTTCAAGCCAAGGTAGTGAGTGATGCACCCCATTGGGAACTGGAGGCCAGCCTTCTGCAACCAAGAAACAACCTTCGTTCCCTTGGCCTTGCTATGGCCACTCTTAGTGGTCGTCGCCCCCACTGTCGTCAAACTCATCACAAGAGATCGAAGTTATTCGACGAGGAAAAAATAGCAGCAACGATGGATGCTAGATGGGTAGGGTTTTCACATGATTTTATTGAATGGGTCGTCACTCGGATTGCCAGCGTGGAACAACTAAAGGTGTTAGATGATGTGAGAAATTTAGATATTCGACTGTCATGATTAGCTTTCATATGGTGGTAATCCCCTTTCCAATTAAGCAAAACATGCTCTACCAATCTTCCATTATCAATAATACCGAATAAATGACAATAGTACGATTTAGTCAATCATTGATTTTTTCCTTTTTTATTTTTTAAATGTTTTTATTTTCTAAATAATTTTTACATGTATTCCCTTTTTTATTATTTACACGGTTTTCCTTTTTTAATTTTTTACACGCTATTCCTTTTTTTTTATTTTTTTTTACACATTTTTCCTATTTTTAATTTTTACACGTTTTCCCTTTTATATTTTTAAATATATTTCTTTTTTTATTATTTACAAGATTTTTATTTTTAATTTTTTACACGCTTTTCTATTTTTTTTAAAAAAATTACACGTTTTTCCTTTTTAATTTTTTACAAGTTTTTTTATATTATTTATTTATGTACTACTATAATTTAGACGAGTGCCGTTTGAAACAGGTATAGTTTACAAATCAATTCTTATCCATTAGAAAACAAATAGATCCGCTACCTTAGCGAGTTCCTCGTGTCCACCCTATGGATATGAAAAAAGGTAAATGTAGATACACAGATGTGGGTGACCACAGGTCATCAGTTCCTGGTAATCGACTTCTGACCATTACACTAGAGATGTCATACGTCCGCCATCTGTGTTATGCTCCAGGGGCATTACCCATTAGAGGAGAGAATATAAGTGGTTTATTGTCGTACTAATTCTTATCCATTAGAAGAGAGAATGGTTTATAACATCACTTTATATAAAATGTTGTTAGCGATTTGAAAATTATTCCTAGAAGTTAAGCAATAAAAACAGTGAGTAGCAGTATTTGACACAAAACTGTTGCTACGTAGATAATTTCAATGTCTTGTGATCCATTGCACCATTTACTCGGGATAGAGCTATCGATTTAAGTTGGGTCCGTTAAGTTGGGTTCGCCGGATTGATATACTTTAATTGTTATTTTTTAAAAATATTATTGATCAATTTTAACTTCGATAAGTTATTAACTAAATTTATTTGGTCAAAAATATTTAATTAGTAATTAATTCTTTTTTAGCATCCAGATAAAAAATATATTTATAATAATTAGTGGATAAATGAGAATATGAAAACAATAGTATAAAAATTGATAACAAAAGATAGAAATTGTGAAAGAAATAAAATTTAAAGAGAAATAATCTATTTTAATATTAAATATATTTTTATTTAAAAAATTAAACATAAAAATGCTATGTCCAAATTTTTAAAAAAATTATAAAAAATTAATAATAAGTATAACCAATAAATATTTTAATTTATTAGTGAAACCTAACTTACACTAGTAAAAAAAATAAATATTACCGTTCAAATCTAAATAATAAATTAAATATTACCGAAAAAATAAATTTGATTAGTAAAAAATTATATATTACCTGTTAAATTTAACTTTGATTATAAAAACAAATTAAATATTACCAACCAAAGTTTGAATGATTTGATAGCGGTTTATAACAACATTTTACACAAAACGAAATTAAAAGTATTCAGTATGAATGATTTGATAATTGTTCTTAGAAGTTTGAGCAATAAAAGCGATTAGTAGCAACATTTGACATAGAACTATTGCTAAAATTACCTAATATCAGTAGTTTCAAGATTATTTCTAATATTTATATCATTAAGAGCGGTTTTCAGCGATGGTTTATTCAAATTGATGTTAAAACTATATAATAGGAGCACTTTGAAAATTAATTCTAAAACAATGGAGCAATAGAAGCTTTTTATAATGGCACTTTACATAAAATGATGTTAAAAGTATTTAGTAGGAATAGTTTGATAATTGCTCTTAGAAGTTAGAGCAATAGAAACGGTTAGTAACAGTGTTTGACATAGAACCATTGTTAAAGATACCCAATATCAGTAGTTTCAAGATTGCTTCTAAAAGTTATATCATTAAGAGTGGTTTATAGCGGCGGTTTAATCAAATTAGTGCTAAAGCTATTCAACAAGAGTGGTTGCAAAGCCATTCTGAAAAGGCAAGACAATAGAAACGATTTAGTTCAAATTGATTATGTTGTTGGATTTCCAAGAGCGGTGTTACAACCGCTTCTAATAAACCGCTTCTATATGAGTGTTTTTTTTGTAGTGGTCGGGGCAAAATTTGCTCAAGCGGAACAATCAATATTTTACCACATAAACTTTTTTGCTGCTTGTCCGAGTGAAACGGTTGCATTAAAGAAAGATTAATGCAGCCGAGTGAAACAGATGCATTAAAGAACGATTAATGTAGCCGAGTGAAACGTTGGTATTACACAGCTGGCAAATAATGAAGATTAACGCTGTCATTGGTGTCAACTCTTATATAAGGAGGCTACGACCACAGACAAAATGTTACACACACGAAAGGCTGAATCTCCACATACGTTCTCCATCTCTTCTATCATGCATTTTTTACTCGGTGGAGTGTCTGTGATAGTAGTCAGGTACCTCTCAATTCGTCGTGACCATCAGTGTATGGTGGGAATCATGGTTCACTGTTGTATCCTGGGAAACAGATGATCCAAGAAAGCCTTGAAGCACAGCCAGAGGTGGGGCGAATCTGTTTCAAGGAAACTACGTTCGTCGCAGGCCTCGGTTTACTTAGTTAACTCGTCCAACCACTTTCTAGGCTTCACTCTGTGGTTCGGCAGCAACTCGCTCGGCAGAAGCTTGCAACTCGCTCGGCAGGAGCCTGCAACTCGCTCGGCAGAAGTATGCAACTTGCTCTGCAGAAGCCTGCAACTCGCTCGATAGAAGCCTTTGATTCGCTCGGTCGGCTTTAAACTTCGCTCAGTCGGCCTTAAGCTTCGCTTGGTCGGCCTTAAGCTTCGCACGGTCGGACTCTTCGCTCGGTCGACCTTAAGCTTCACTCGATCGACCTCTTCGCTTGGTCAGCCTAAGCTTCTACTTTCGGTCGACCTTAGCCTCTTCGCTCGGTCGGCCTAAGCCTCTACTTTCGGTCGGTCTTATCCTATTTCGCCCGATCGGCCATTGTTATTGCAAGAATATATGCTTTTAATGACATTTAAAAGTGTCATCATATACTACTTATACCGACACGTTTGATATAGTGACATTAAGTCAAAATGTCCTCTATCCTGATGTCGTCTAAAGCTTTAGGACATTTCCTAGTGTCACTATAGCATAAAAATAGTCACGCCACTAATGCCATGAATAATTATTATAATGACAAAAAGTGTCATTATAAAATTTGTAATGATATTTATACATGCCTTGTTATTATAGTTGATCCGGCCGTAAGAAGGGGGGACTCACTTCCTGAAGGGTCTCAGCCTGAGGACCGATGAAAGGCTGTGCGGTGGATGGCCGAGCCGAGCGGATGGGTAGGTCCGAACGGAGCTATAGATAAGCCCATCCATGGGCTCATGTTTCCGACGCAAAGGCAGGAAGACCGAAGGGCCGAGCGGGAGTCCGCTCGGCAGGGGCCAAGGGCCGAGGGGGTTTTCCGTTCGGCCAAAATAGGGGCGAGGGTATAAAGAGGGTCGAGCGGCCTATGCGCTCGACTTAGGATATGAGATGTCAGCCGAAGCATGTCTAATGATTAGGCCGTACACAAGATCGCACGATCTTGCCGTCACATCATGGAGAGGCTGATACAGTAGCAGTATGGTCTCATGGACGTCTCCCTGACAGATCCATATTTAGACATGGCCCTTCTGACAGACTCATACCTGGGCATGGTCAAAGGCAGGTGGTTGCTTTGATTGGCACGCCCAGGCTTCTTTGAGAGATCTATATAAGGCTTCCATTTCTCCACTGGAGGTATGAAAAATCTTCATTTTGAAGCCACCTTTTTGTTATTCCTCGCCTGACTTGAGCGTTGGAGGGCCGTCGCCGGGATACCCCTCCCGGCTCGGTTTCGTTGCAGGTTCACCGGAGCATTCGAGGATCTAGCAGGAAGCGCCACGTGCCCAGCGTCCACTGATTCTCGGTTCGGACATGATCAAATTGGCGCCGTCTGTGGGAACGCTCCTGCATCCGATCGGTAACAATGGACGAAGCTGGACGACAAAACACGGTGACGCTTTCGAGGGAAGAGCTCGACGCTCTGGTCGAGATAAGGGCCGCCAAACTTGTTGAACAAAAACAGAAAGCAGCGGCCGAACGACAGGAGCAACAAGCGACATCTGCGTCTGGTGGCCGAGCGGAAGCACCTCCAGCTACCGTCGCATTTCACCGGGCCTTATTTCGTACCCCTGAAGCCGCACCAGCTCGAAGAGATAGAGGTTCTTCTTCGGACGAAATACCAAGGCGGGATGAAAGAAATGAAGAGTCAAAAGAGCGAAAATGAGACATTACCGTGGGTCGAAGGCCCTGTACCGTTCGGACGGCGGTAAATTATCTTAGCAAAAATGCTCGACAAAACAGACCCTGAGCCGTTCGGTCAGGAATACGTTCTCCACACTGAGTGAAAGGTGCGCTAAATGTAACTGTATATGCTCCTCGGTCGCCTATGCACTTGCGATGCAGGAAGTAGAGGGATGATAGCACAGGGTATCCTCTGCGAAACGGAAGGCCAAGGTCGCTCGACCTGGTAAGGAGTTAGCCCTAAAGCCGTCTAGCCCAAACATTAAACCGGAGAGCCGCGCCGACCGGCTATAAATATCCGAGCCGACGAGCACCGTCGTTAAAAATCGAGAGACGGGCCGGCGTCTATAAATAATCCGAGCGGAAAGCCGACGAGCACCGTCGTTAAAAATCGAGAGCCGCGCCGACCGGCTATAAATATCCGAGCCGACGAGCACCGTCGTTAAAAATCGAGAGACGGGCCGGCGTCTATAAATAATCCGAGCGGAAAGCCGACGAGCACCGTCGTTAAAAATCGAGCGCCGCGCCGACCGGCTATAAATATCCGAGCCGACGAGCACCGTCGTTAAAAATCGAGAGACGGGCCGGCGTCTATAATCCGAGCGGAAAGCCGACGAGCACCGTCGTTAAAATCGAGAGCCCGACCGGCTATAAATATCCCGAGCACCGTCGTTAAAAATCGAGACGGGCCGGCGTCTATAAATAATGAGCCGACGAGCACCGTCGTTAAAATCGAGAGCCCCGGCGTCTATAAATAATCCGAGCGGAAAGCCGACGAGCACCGTCGTTAAAAATCGAGAGCCGCGCCGACCGGCTATAAATATCCGCGCCGACGAGCACCGTCGTTAAAAATCGAGAGCCGCGCCGACCGGCTATAAATATCCGAGCCGACGAGCACCGTCGTTAAAAATCGAGAGACGGGCCGGCGTCTATAAATAATCCGAGCGGAAAGCCGACGAGCACCGTCGTTAAAAATCGAGAGCCGCGCCGACCGGCTATAAATATCCGAGCCGACGAGCACCGTCGTTAAAAATCGAGAGACGGGCCGCTGCCCATAAACCCTCCGCGCGGAAAGCCGACGAGCACCGTCGTTAAAAATCGAGAGCCGCGCCGACCGGCTATAAATATCCGAGCCGACGAGCACCGTCGTTAAAAATCGAGAGACGGGCCGGCGTCTATAAATAATCCGAGCGGAAAGCCGACGAGCACCGTCGTTAAAAATCGAGAGCCGCGCCGACCGGCTATAAATATCCGAGCCGACGAGCACCGTCGTTAAAAATCGAGAGCCGCGCCGACCGGCTATAAATATCCGAGCCGACGAGCACCGTCGTTAAAAATCGAGACGGGCCGGCGTCTATAAATAATCCGAGCGGAAAGCCGACGAGCACCGTCGTTAAAAATCGAGAGTCGCGCCGATCGACTATAAATATACCAAGCGGAAGAGCGAATATCGGAGTAAGAAACTGCGGAAACTATAAATATTAAAGCATTCAGGCCCGAAGGGGGGTTGGTCCTTCGACACTCGGCGTCTGTTGACTCCACGCAAGCAGGATACGTGCAGAGCGAGTAGGTCTGCTCACTCGCACTTTATGCAATGAGCCAAGCCGATCGGACGCGTGAGGGAGAAAGCTTAAGAGCACGACTGGCGAAAATTTTACCAGCATTAATGTTAAGCAAACAGAAGGATATTATGGACAATGAGTAAGAAGACAGGAAAAGGGACATCGTTTCATTAGAAGAAAAATTATGCCGAACGGCACGTACAAAAATTTCACATCCGCCGAGCGGAGGAAGTACAAAAAGTGCTTGAATAACCCACATCACTCCGGATCCTCAAAATTAAAAAAGGTGTCCGGGATGTCGTCGATCATGGCCGCCAGTTCGGGAGGGGGAATGCTCAGGTCAGCAGGAAGATGCCCCCCCTTCTTGAAGTACGCCGTGGTGACCTTGACCGCCTCGAGGAAGGTTGAGGAGACGTTGCCACCAAACTTTTCGCCAAATCGCTCTGAGCGGATGTATTCTTGGCGCGCTACGGCTAGGCGACTCGGCTCTCCCTCCTTGTATTTTTTGAGCAACGCCCGGGAAGCAGTTAAGGAATCTTGAGGGCCTTTGTGCCTTCAGCCGAACGGACCTCCCGTTCGGCGTTCAGCTGGGCCTCCAGATCCTTAGATCGCTGATTTAGCGCATGGACATCTACTTTCATTCTGTCCAGATCACGGCTTCCGGCGCGCTTCACCTCTTTGTCACGCTTCTTCACCAAGTCCTCTAGCCGAGCTACCTCAACAGCCAGGTGGGTAGCCTTCTTCTGTTCGGCCTCAAGAGCTTGTTTCTCCCGCTCGGCCGAGGGACCTTCCGACACTTGGAGTTTTTCCAGAAGGCCCTCTAACTCGGCTAGCCGACGGCTAGTGGCAATTTGTTCAGCCCAGCGCTGTAAGGGAAATAATATTGTCAGGAATTAAACAATAGCATGACACGGGAATGAAGATGAGTTTACCTGAGTGGCCTGCTGCATATTGTTATCGCCGAGCTGCTTGGGCGTCATAAGGGCCACCTCGAAGAGCTTGGCGAGCGGACCAGTCAGGGTTATTTCGTGAACGGGGCTCGATGGCCGATCGGCAGACAGCAAATATTCCTCCGATGGGAATCGGAGAGTAGTCTTGATAGTAGGGCGGCCGGACGGCGCTTCTTCAGTCGCGGCCGCCTGATGCGAGGACTCCCCTATGGTGGAAGTTTCGCCCAACCGACGTAAGCGGTGGCGAGGTCGAGGAGGAGAGCCAGAAGACTGTGCGGCAAGCGAAGCCATAGGGGTCCCGATCCGTGACGGCGTGCGGTCGGGCGAAGTTACGCCGATCGGCGCCTGTGGTTCCCCCTCTTGGGCTGAGTGAAGGCGGGGGTCTCTTCGACGTTTCCGCCGAACCTCCAAAGGCGGATCTCCAACCTGGGGAACGCCCAGCTCGGTGGGAGCCGAGGAAACAGGATCGATTTCCGCCTCAACCGCCGCCGAAGCGGATGAGGCAGCTTCTGTTTCAAGAGCGGACTGTGCCCCTCCCTCTCCTGCACCTGCCGGGCGGCTAGGGATTAAACCCCGCTCGGCGAGCTCCTTTTTGGTGGCCGCTTCAATTTCTACAGACTTCAATTTCAAGTAAGCGGTAGCCTTGGATCGCCACATGACGTCAGCTGCAGTGAAAGAAATTAAAATCAGTTAGACAAAAAAGACTAAGAGAGTAAAGAGTCCTTACTCATGCGGAAGGGGAGATTCGCCGAGCGGAGATAATCCAAATATATAGCACCCCTTCAAGAGCAACGGTCGATCTTGTATCGTTGGCGGACAACCGATTCGCATGAAGATAGGTGGATTACTTCGAACTTGCCAAGCTCCTACTGGTCGGCGGTCCGCCATTGGGTGCGGAAGGTGGCGATCGAAGTCGGATGAAGAAGAAAAACTCCTTCCGGTGTTTGTTGGAGGTCGGCATGTTATCAAAAATTTAAAGCCTATTCTACTTTGGAAGATAAAAGTGCCTCGGATTGTTTGGGGTAGAAGAAGAAATGGAATATCTTAGGGTCAAGAGGAATACTGTGCAACCTAAAGAGGACGACCATCCCGCTCAGCAACCTAAAGGAATTCGGCACAAGCTGGCCGAGCGGGATGCGGAAGTAATTACAAACCTCCAGAATAAATGGATGGGTAGGAAATCTAAGGCCGCCCTGGAATTGGTCTAAAAAGAAACAAATGGAGCCGATCGGCGGGTCATGTGGACGGTCGGACGGGCCGGCTATAATTATTTCGTGGTCATCAGGGAGCCCGTATGTCCGAACAAGGCGCTGGGCATGCTCCTCATCGAATCGGCTCTCCATGGTCAGGTACCAGGGGCCCGAAATGTTAACAGCGGGTTCGGAGGAACTCGCCATCTCAGAAAAAAATCAGAGGAAGGGAAACGAAAGGAGCGAAATGCGCAGGGAAAACCTATTAAGTGAAGGCAGAGGACTCACTGGGAAGGAAACGGGTGGAAAGAATCACCGATGAGGTGATCGCCGCCTAAAACCAGACACTAGATCGTCGGAGGCCGCAGCAACAGAACGAAGCAGAAGGCAACGCGCGAGCGAATATACGGCCAAAAAAGGGACGGAGGCTTTATACGGCCGAGGCCGGTCAGCCTCCGCCGTCCGATCCAGGTCACGAGAAACAAGGACGCCATCAGGCTGGGTGGGTCCCATCGTAAGTGACGCCGCCGCCACACAAGGGTCGACACGTGGCGCCCTGTCACCGAGTGCAATTAATGCGCCCATACCGCGCATGCTCCGACTTAATGGAGAGGATTTGCATAATTTTCGAGGAGATCTAGACAAGCAAATGTCAACATTAAGCGACAAGACAACCAAAATAAAGAGTCGAGCGGCTGAATTTGGCGAAGGGCCGGATGATATAAGCTACGGAAAGGCGGCGACAGCCCGCTCGGACACATATAGTCCAGTCAGTCGGACTCGCTGTCTCCTTCGACTAGACTTGAAGGGAAGGCAAGTGATCCGGCAGTAAGAAGGGTCTCAGCCTGAGAACCGATGAAAGGCTGTGCGGTGGATGGCCGAGCCGAGCGGATGGGTAGGTCCGAACGGAGCTATAGATAAACCCATCCATGGGCTCATGTTTCCGACGCCCAGGCAGGAAGACCGAAGGGCCGAGCGGGAGTCCGATCGGCAGGGGCCAAGGGCCGAGGGGGTTGTCCGTTCGGCCAAAATAGGGGCGAGGGTATAAAGGGGGTCGAGCGGCCTATGCGCTCGACTTAGGATATGAGATGTCAGCCGAAGCATGTCTAATGATTAGGCCGTACACAAGATCGCACGATCTTGCCGTCACATCATGGAGAGGCTGATACAGTAGCAGTATGGTCTCATGGACGTCTCCCTGACAGATCCATATTTAGACATGGCCCTTCTGACAGACTCATACCTGGGCATGGTCAAAGGCAGGTGGTTGCTTTGATTGGCACGCCCAGGCTTCTTTGAGAGATCTATATAAGGCTTTCATTTCTCCACTGGAGGTATGAAAAATCTTCATTTTGAAGCCACCTTTTTGTTATTCCTCGCCTGACTTGAGCATTGGAGGGCCGTCGCCGGGATACCCCTCCCGGCTCGGTTTCGTTGCAGGTTCACCGGAGCATTCGAGGATCTAGCAGGAAGCGCCACGTGCCCAGCGTCCACTGATTCCCGGTTCGGACAGGATCAATAGTAATAATGATAAATTTATATGTCCTTTAAAAGTATTTAGCAGGACAACTATAAGTATCTGTTGGTGCGGTTAGCACTAACGATTTAACCCAGGTTTTGATGAATGACAAATAGGTTAAGTTAGTTTTGTTGTTGTCTGACACTTTGATCGAGTGTGCAGGAGAAGTCCAGACAGGTCGACGGGCTGACCGGATGTCTGGCACGAAGTCCAGCTAGGTCGACGGGCTGACCGGATAGCTGGCGAGAAGTCCAAGCGGGTCGACGGGCTGACCGGATAGCTGGCGAGAAGTCCAAGCGGGTCGACGGGCTGACCGGACGCTTGGCGAGAAGTCCAGGCGGGTCGACGGGCTGACCGGACGTCTGGCAGGGTCGACGGGCTGACCGGACGTCTGGCAGGTAAGTGAGGTAAGTCACTGGAGGGGAGTGACTGCGAGGACGCGTTCCCGGGAAGGGAACATTAGGCGTCGATCCGGCTTAGATCCATTTCGGATGTCTAAGTCGAGATCGTGACTAGATTCCGGTCTCGGAAAGACGGAATCTAAGTCATACTCTTTGCTATTACTTTGTTGAACTTTAATTGTGCTAACAATCTGTTTTACAGGATATATATTTGCCTCCGGACTAACGTTTGTCGTGCAGGACGGATTCTGCGGGAAAACAGGGTCCGGGCGCCCGGAAGGAATCCAGGCGCCCGGAGGTCCGGGCGCTCGGAAGGGATCCGGGCGCCCGGGAGGCAAACTTTATCCTGATTGCGCATCGCCACGTGGAGCATCTCGGTTTGAGCAGCTACGTCACATTCCAGGCGCCCGGAACAGCATATAAAAGAAGCCCCAGACAGGAGCTTCAGAATCATCAATCAATCTGAGAATTCTTCTACTGTTGGTCTTGCTGCTCGACGTTCAGTGCGACGCCAACTAAGCTCCGACAAAGCGCTCCTTCGGTTATTTAATTTCCTTGTCGGTATTGCTTTATTTTCACTAGCAGTTCCTGTGTTCATTTTTGTAACTATATTCGAATTGTTAGTGATTGCCCAACGAAAGTGGTCAAGGACCACGGGCCTTCGAGTAGGAGTCTTCACAGGCTCCGAACGAAGTAAAAAACATCTGTGTCTATTTTACTTTTCCGCTGCGTTTATACTCTAAATTTTCGAATCGATATTCACCCCCCCTCCTCTATCGACTCTAACGGTCCTACAGTACCTTCTATTTTATTTCTAGTGACAATAAAACATGCCACTCATAGTAGTTTATAAGCTTAATTTAAAATGCCTCATTAAATAATTTGTAGTAACATTTACAACGGAGCGGAGGAGTTTCGACCGAGCGGCTACCTCGCTTGGCCAATCAGCGAGATCATTGTCGTATCTTTCGATATCCTTTTGGGAGATAGTGTCGCTGACACGAGGTATGATTGATAGGTAGATTGTAAGGCAAAAGCTTCTACTGTCTTATAAAGGATATGCATGTCCTATTAAGGTATGGTGGCAAAGGTATTTTTTCTGACAAATCCCTTCATAGGATATATTGGAGAACATGCCACATCTCGTGGAGCGTGCATATCGTCCACCAGGACTCTATATAAAGGGGGGTCCATCACCGGCGGAGATACACGTGATTACTGTTTGCACCTGTGGTACTGTTGCTCCGCTTTCCTCTACATTTCCGGTGATTAACTTGAGCATCGGAGGGCTAACGCCGAGGACCCTTTTCCGACTCGACACTGACATTATTTATTTTGTAGAGCGGAATGTGCCCTATAACCAATCAACATAGTAACCATATCCGTAATTTTCTACCTTTCTATTTTTGGACAAGATCATATCGATGCTCTAAATGGTAAGAAGCAAAAAATTGCCCATGTAGGTGAGCTTGTGTTTAATCCGACAGAGGCATTAGAATGGCAATAAGCAAAAATTGCCCATGTAGGTGAGCTTGTGTTTCGATCCAACAGAGGCAATTAATGGTCATTAAGTGACACATGATTAATAGTCAATTATACCATTTGGCTAGAATTTAATTAGTCACAAACAACTAGTTTTGGGTTGTAACATGGTCTACTGACACGAAATATTTCAGAAGCCATTAGATTTTGTGTCAAGTTCAATTATTAATCTGTGTTTATTGGGAGCAAATTACCAGACAAGTTATATATCATTGGAAAATCATAAATATCTAGTTTCAAAAAAAAAAAAAAAAAACACGGTCCTCTAAATTATAGAAAATTAAGACCATATTGACAGAAGATGGCTAGGCTGAACATGTAACTCAGGAAACATTTATAATTGTGCTCATGAAGAATGAACACCCGAGATACATTTATTAATGGTGCTCGGGAAGGATGAACCCATTTGGAAAAAATTGAAAATTTTCCCGGAAATTTAAAGATTAACATGCTATTCAGAAATTCAAAAAGATCAATCAGTTTTTAGTATTTCTGAAAATTTTCTTTGTACTTGCAAAATACCTGTGTATGATTTATGTATGAGTAAATTTTGTTGGTTATCAATTAGAAATTTCTATTTTTCAATTATGATGTATGCATGTAATTAATATATATATATAATATTACTAAAATGTTCATGTATATATATGTATGTATATATTCTGATTGATCAGATTTTAACCATTTAGCATTATACTTATATTATTGTTAAACGGACTTTTTATTCTTGACGCCCTAGAAAATATAAATTGCATTTAACGAGGGCTAAGAAAATCTAAATGTGATTTAAAATAGTTTCACTCATCTTATTTTAAATCTCTTCTATAAAATTCATCATTTGTATTGTTGGCAGGGCTTTGAGATAATGTTATTAGAAGATTTATCTTTTTATTATTTTTAACAATTATATAGTAGATTTCTTATAGCTGTGAGTATTGAGAATTTCTTATACGATAAATCTTAATAATCAAAATTTAACCAGCTAGAATCTAAATATAAAATATTTTATTATTACATACCATCGATGTATGTCAATCAAAAATAAATATAAAGGATTTTATTTTAATTGACCAGTTAGCATTGCCCCTCCTTATATTATCTCTGATTTCTCCCATATTTTGTTGGTGTCATCTAGCTTTTTAATCCTATGAAACAAAGATCGAACTTCTAACCACATTTAATGTGGTGATGGGGCAAATTGTATATTAAATAAATTACGTTTATCACAAGTCCCAGCCGAGCTCGGTAAAGCTGACTCAACCTTCTAGTTGCTTTGTAAGTTTTGCCTCCTGACGACTCGACATATCCTCTAAAGGCATTTAAGATTACTTTTTTCGTGTTGGCCTTGAAACAAGTTGATGAAGACGTTGGGATGAATATATTCATCTTTTACCACCAGAGGCATTCAAGAGTAGATGATTAATTTTGTATTCCTCTATCCAATAATAATGATGAAGAGTCATTTAATCAAACTCTAGAATAAAAAGAATATGGGCAAGGATATAGAAGGCGACAGAGTTATTCATTGACTTGCTTCCAAGACAAGCTGATGACCAGCTGAAGTTGATGAAACCAAAAAGAAATCAAACCTATGAGTCTAATAGCCACAAGGGAAAAAGCAAAGAAAAAAAAAACGCAGAGCAACTTTCCTATGCCATTAATAGGAGATTGGATTTTCTGTCTCAAAATTATACGAGTTAAATTATATCTCAAAGATATTGTACGGACCTACTTGAATAACTTGCTCAATCTAATCTAATTTTTTTAATGTGATATTATTCTTTCATTATTTAATAAAATAATTAAATAAAATTAAAAATACATAATAATAATATTTTAATTTAAAAATATTAGTAAAATAAATAACTTTAAAATGAAAATAAAAAACAAATCACTTTTCTACCTGAATTCGACCTGACATAATTTTTTTTCCAGATCATATTTTATATCCCATTTAAATCCAACCCCAACTCTAAAATTTCCTTTTCTAACCTGATATTTTTTCAATTTGCTCAATTCGGATTTATTCTTGACTCCCCTAATTCTTAGTTTAATTTTAAAATATATTTTTATCGATAATAAATTTTATATTATTATCTAAGTTTTTTTAAAAAAATTCTCAATATATTTTATTATATTCTAACATCACCTAATTTAGATATTTATTAGTGTATATATGCATAATCCAGTGATAAGTGTTTGAGATAAAATTATAGTGATCCAGGGTTCAAACTTAGTAGAAGATTACGCTAAGTGCTTAAGATAAAACTATAGTGATCTGGGATGAAAACTCAGCAAAGGATTTCACCATCTCTATAAACTTCTGCCTAGGCACTTGTTACTTGGGCTTCTTCACTTTATCTCTCTCCTAATAGTAGTGGGATGGGGAGCCACTAATGTGACGGTTCCATATTTATAAAATAAAATTATGACTTTCTTCCTTGTAATCACTTTATATTCCAATATTCAACAAGGTCTGACTAGCATTTTATGAAATTTTTCTTTAAATTTTAAAAATGATCTTATAAAACAGACGTCTTCAATTTGTAGGTCAGCTTTACGGCCGTCAAACCCAATTTATGGAACTCTATTGGGCTCGATTCAGGTTCCTATTAACCATTGGACCGGATTCTCTATTTGGGTCTAAGTGATGGCCCACTCAGAAAATAATGGGCCTTTAATGGACTGATAATGGCCCAGCTATGCGCATCAAGGTTCATTGTGGATTGTTATAGGCTTTCCTGGGCCTTTTGTTTCTTATGGGCCGTTATCATTTTTTTAAAAACGTTTATTTAGTTTTTTATATTTTAGAAATAAATTCGGACCTTATAAAAAGTTTGTTTATTTTTTAAAACAGTTCGTTAGAGTTTTATTAAAATAATTAGGATCTTTTTTAGGAAAATCTGTTATTTCACACAAAAAAAATAATCATGGTAACCATCTATAAAAGGGAAAAAGAGAATTTAGAATCTCACATACTAAATTACTTTTGTGTTTCGACTTCTATTTCTCTAGGTAAGTATCTTTAATATCTTTATTTGTTGTGTAAAAGATTCTTCACTGTTAGAATGGAGAGGGGGTTTTAGATCTCATATACCTAAAAAATTTTGAGTTTGGATTTTTATTTATCTTCGAAAGTATCGTGTCTCTATTCGTTGCATAATTGTTCTTTTTTTTTTTAATTATCGGAACATTGTAGTTAGGATCCTCTGGATCGTAATTTACGGTCCAGAGGATCGGTACTCAGAACATTGTGGGGGGCTTTTATTAGCTTCACTGGACTATGAGTAGGTGATGCTAAATCCTATTTGGACTTTTTATGGGTTGCATTGAATTTTAATTAAGTCATGAGTTTTTTGTAAAGAAGTTTATTTAGTCTATTTATATTAAAAAAAAAAACTGGGGTCTACGTAAAAAAGTTTTTACGTAAACTGGGGTCTCCATATTATTTCTAGGTAAAAAGTTCTTTTATTTTAAAAAAATTACAACCTGTTAATTTTTTTTAGTACCCCCCAAAAAAAATATATTCTTCATCTATAAAAAGAGGTGAAAATCAAGTAAAAACTCTTTATTTTTTTAATTTACAAACTTCTTTTTATTTTAAAAGAAATTCATTTAGTTTTTGTATTTTAAAAATAAGTTGGGAAGAACTCTCTTAGCTTTTTTTTTTTTATTTGGGTATTAAATTTTTACTAGAAAATATGTAGAGTTTTTATTAGAAAAAATTATTATTTATTAAAAAAAGTTACAGTGCAACATAAAAAAGCCTCCTTTTTATTTGATCTACTAATTTTATTTTCTTAAATTTTTAAATAATATTTTTATATATATTTTTATAATTCAGGTATTTTTTTTGAATTTGGCTCTACTGAGTAAGAAGACATCTTTCTCCTAATTCACTTATCGGAAAAAGAAGTTAATTGTCACGGCAAGATCAACATATTGAAGAAGGGATGACAGATTTCAACAATTTCAAATCATACTTCTTGACGAATGATCAAGGATTGCAACCCTCACAAGATAATGATCAAAATTTCCTTCTAAGGCAGAGTCAGTATCAAAATCAGGCCGCACTTCACATTGACATCCCTCGCTCCACAGACCCAAGACAGTTTTTGAATTTCGACAACTATCCGGTAAAGATATTCAATTTTTTATTATCAAATTGCGTATTAACGACATTATGTGTTCTGTAAACAAATAAATCCATTCACTAACTAACTTCTTTTACTTATCTTCTTTTTAGAACAATGCAATCCTTTCCGATAATGCAAATGCTCAAATGATTCATTCCAACGAACTTCTCGAATCGGTATTCTCTCATTGCAGTTTCCGATCGCCTTGCCTTGTACAATTCATGTAAAGTTAAGTGTTCCTAAAGAAGTTTATACTTTGTTGTTGAACAGGAACAATATGCACTAGCTATGGTTGAAAAATATGACAATAATAACAACAACAATGAAAATCAACTCGAAAATGAGGTTGAGGGCGTTGTTGCGAAGCCATTGATGAGGAAAGTTTCAAAGGCAATCGGGAATCCGCCTTCAGACGGATACAATTGGAGGAAATACGGACAGAAGAATGTGAAAGGGAACAACTTTCCTAGGAACTACTACAAATGCACTTATCCAAATTGTGAGGCGAAGAAGAAGGTCGAATACTCGGCCGAAGGTTATGCCGCGGAAATAATCTATAAGGGCTCGCATGACCACCCTCAAGTTAATCCGTCCTGCGATCTCGTCAGTATCTACTTAGCACAAGAAATGACCTACAATCTCGATAATGAAGTTGATAATGACTTAAGAAACAGGTTTGTTTGTTAATTTGTTTGTTAGTTTGTTTGTTAGTTTGTTTGTTAGTTATTTTAGGCCCATTTCTTAACTTGTTTTTTGTTTCAGGAGGTTGGATCAGTACGTTGCTACTTCTCAAATGAGCTCATCTTCGAGATCTGCTCGCCAACAAAAGTGGGTGGCTCAATTAGTAAGCGACCATGACGTGCTCGATGATGGATATCGCTGGCGAAAGTATGGGAGAAAGATTGTGAAAGGAAACTTAAAACCAAGGTAACTATCTATACAACTACAATCAAATTTTTATCTCACTAAGTTGGATTAAGCCTTAATCTCTTAATAATCTTCAAGTTTATCTTATTTTATTATTACTAACCAAATCTTATTGAGCAAAAATGTTATTTTTATATGTCGATTAATTCTAGTTATTGATGATGTAGGAATTACTATATGTGCACTCATCAGGGATGCATAGTGAAGAAGCACGTGGAGAAGGAAGTAGATGATCATAATCGCAACATCCTATTGATAACCTACGAAGGCCTCCACAACCATGGAATTCCTACGACAAAGCACAATATTGACAACAATTTGCACTTTCCATTCAACCATCACAATCAAGCTAATAACTTGCAGTTCGAGACAAGAGTTGAGGCACCGGCAACGGCGAACCGAGAAGAAAGGTTCATGAGATTTGAATGCCCTAATCCTCTCAACACGGTTCATGCAACACCAATTAGTGTGGAACAATGTCCTCGACCTAACTTGGGTTATCGACCTATCATTATGCCTTATGTTGGCATTCGTGGGCCTCTTGAACCAAAGGTAGAGCGCACACAAAAGTTCAATGCTTCCTCCTCGAGGACACATTTGCCTATGGAAGATAATGTTATCCAAGGATGTGATATGACGGTGACAATGGCACCATCTCAGTCACGTCGAATGTAATTTAGTTTGTAAATTAAGAAAAAGTTTTAATTTTAATTTAGTTCCACGGATCATTGTCTCAACTAAAATATTATCTGTGTATTTGTATTTTAGGGAGAGAACTGACTTGTATTATTATTGATATCCGTTGATAAGTATCATGAATTCTCTGTATCTAGAGTAACGACTAGTGTTGTAAGACATTGACTATTAAAGGTATATGCATAAGACCCCAATTTTATTGGAGCTCACGATTTTTAATATGTTAAGATTGTTTATATTAAAAAACATCTATTTTTTATTTTTAATAATTATAATTTTACTTGAGAGTTTCAACTTTTACAAACTTCTTTTTATTTTAAAAGAAGTCCATTTAGTTTTTATATTTTAAAAATAAGATGGGGATAAGTCACGACTCAAGACATAGATCATTAAAACTTATGCCTAGGACCCCAATATTAGGGCTCATTGATTAAATAATTAAGTAAAAACATTAAAAAATTTTAAATTGAGTCATTAATATTAATTAATGATAATATACACATTAATAAATATGATGCTAACACATTAATGACAGACAAGATTTTATTTTATTTAATCTTATTTTCTTATAATTACACTTAGTCAAGATTTTATTTATTTAATTATATATCTTATAAAATTAATAAATTCTGAATGTCAATTCAAATCTGATCAAACCAATCCAAACTCAACTCGAATCCTAAAATCCTCAATCCTAACTTGATATTTTTTCGATTGACTCATATCAGGTTCATTTTTGACACCCCTAATAATTAGTTTAATTTTAAAATATATTTTTTCTCTATTTAAATAGATTTTATTATTATTATCTATGTTTTTCGATTTTTTTCCAATATATTTATCCTATTCCAACATTATCTAATTTAGATATTTATTAGTGTACATACTCCACCTTCAATAACCATAGTATAATAACTTTGATGCCATGATACCTGTCCTGATTAATAAAAAATAAAATAAAATAACTTTGACTGCTCATATTCCAATATTCAACTTAGGTCATACTAGCATTTTATAAAAGTTTTCTTTAAATTTTGAAAATGACCTTTAAAAACAGTCAACGTCTTCAATCGGTAGGTCAAGTTTACGGCCGTCAAGCCCAGTTTGTGAAATTTTATTGGGCTCGATTCAAGTTCCCATGGATCTCACTGCACTTTATTGGGCTGAATTTCTCTATTTGTATTCATGGGTCTTAGTGATGGCCTACTCGGATAATAACGGGCCTTAATTGTGGATTGTTATTAGTCTTTGATGGGCCTAAGAAATGGGTGCGCTAAAGCCTTTTGTGCTTCTTATGGGCGTTCCGATTTTGTTTAAAAAGTTTATTTAATTTTTTATATTTTAGAAATAAATTCGGGCCTTATAAAAAGTTTGTTTATTTTTTATAACAGTTCGTTAGAATTTTATTAAAATAATTAGGATTTTTTTTTAGGAAAATCTGTTATTTCACAAAAAAAAAAAAAAACATGGTAACCATCTATAAAAGGGAAAAAGAGTTTAGAAACTCACGTACTAAACTAGTTTTATGTTTCGACTTCTATTTCTCTAGGTAAATATTAAATCTTTATTTGTTCTATAAAAGATTCTTCACTGTTAGAAGGGGGAGGGGGTTTAAGATCTCATATACCTAAAAAGTTTTGAGTTTTATTTATCTTCGAAAGTATTGTGTCTCTATTCGTTGCGTAATTGTTCTTTTTTATTAATTATCGGAACATTGTGGGCTTTTATCGGATTTCACTGGCATATGAGTAGGTGATGTTAAATCCTATTAATTAAGTCATGAGGTTTTTTTTTAACGAAGTTTATTTAGTCTATTTACATTTTAAAAATAAATTGGGCCCTACATAAAAACTTTTTTTATTTTTGAAAAAATTACAAACTGTTAAATTTTTTACTAAAATTATATGGAGTTTTTATTAGGAAATTATGTTACTTCACCCCAAAAAAATAGAAAAAAATATTATTTATTAAAAAAAAGGTCACAGTGGAACATAAAAAAGCCTCCTTTTTATTTGATCTACTAATTTTATTTTCTTAAATTTTTAAATAATATTTATATATATATTTTTATAATTCAGGTGCCTTTTTGAATTTGGCTCTACTAAGAAGACAACTTTCTCCTAATTCACCTATCGGAAAAAGAAATTAATTGCCGCAGCAAGATCAACATATTGAAGAAGAGATGACAGATTTCAACAATTTCAAATCATACTTCTTGACGAATTATCAAGGATTGCAAACCTTACAAGATAATGATCAAAATTTCCTTTTAAGATAGAGTCAAAATCAAAATCAAGCCGCACTTCACATTGACATCCCTCACTCCACATACCCAAGACAGTTCTTAAATTTCGACGACTATGAGGTAAAGATACTCAATTTTTTATCATCAAATTGCGTATTAACGACATTATGTGTTTCATAAACAAATAAATCCATTCGCTAACTAACTTTTTTTGCTTATCTTTTTTTTTTTTAGAACAATGCAGTCCTTTCGATGATGCAAATGCTCAAATGATGCATTCCAACGAGCTTCTCGAATCGGTATTTTCTCATTGCAGTTTTCGATCGCCTTGCCTTGTACAATTCATGTAAAGTTAAGTGTTCCTAAAGAAGTTTATACTTTGTTGTTGAACATGAACAATATGCACTAGCTATTGTTGAAAAATATGACAATAATAACAACAACAATGAAAATCAGCTCGAAAATGTGGTTGAGGGCGCTGTTGCTAAGCCATTGACAAGGGAAGTTTCAAAGGCAATCGGGAATCCGCCTTCAGACGGATACAATTGGAGGAAATACGGACAGAAGAATGTGAAATGGAACAACTTTCCGAGGAACTACAACAAATGCACATACCCAAATTGTGAGGCGAAGAAGAAGGTCGAATACTCGGCCGAAGGTTATGCCGCAGAAATAATCTATAAGGGCTCGCATGACCACCCCCAAGCTAACCCCTCCTGCGATCTCGTTAGTATCTACTTAGCACAAAAAATGGCCTACAATCTCGATAAAGAAGTTGATAATGACTTAAGAAACAAGTTTGTTTGTTAGTTATTTTAGGCCCATTTCTTAATTTGTTTGTTTGTTCCAGGAGGTTGGATCAGTACGTTGCTACTTCTCAAATGAGCTCATCTTCGAGATCTGTTCGCCAACAAAAGTGGGTGGCTCAATTAGTAAGCGACCACGAAGTGCTCGATGATGGATATCGTTGGCAAAAGTATGGGAAAAAGATTGTGAAAGGAAACTTAAAACCAATGTAACTATCTATACAACTACAATCAAATTTTTATCTGACTAAGTGGGATCAAGACTTAATCTCTTAATAATCTTTAATTTTATCTTATTTTATTATTACTAACCAAATCTTATTGAGCAAAAATATTATTCTTATATGTTGATTAATTCTAGTTATTGATGATGTAGGAATTACTATATGTGCACTCGTCATGGATGCATAGTGAAGAAGCACATGGAGAAGGAAGTAGATGATCATAATCGTAACATCCTATTGATAACCTACGAAGGCCTCCACAACCATGGAATTCCTACGACAAAGCACAATATTGATAACAATTTGCACTTTCCATTCGACCATCACTAAGCTAATAACTTGCAGTTCGAGACAAGAGTTGAGGCACCGACAACGGCGAACCGAGAAGAAAGGTTCATGAGATTTGAATGCCCTAATCCTCTGCAACACGGTTCATGCAACACCAATTAGTGTGGAACAATGTCCTCGACCTAACTTGGGTTATCGACCTATCATTATGCCTTATGTTGGCATTCGTGGGCCTCTTGAACCAAAGGTAGAGCGCACACAAGAGTTCAATGCTTTCTCCTCGAGGACGCAATTGCCTATTCAAGATAATGTTCTCTAAGGATGTGATATGACGGTGACAATGACGCCATCTTAGTCAGGTCGAATGTAATTTAGTTTATAAATTAAGAACAAATTTTAAATTTTAATTTAGTTCCACTTATCATTGTCTCAACTAAAATATTATCTGTATATTTGTATTTTAGGGAGAGAATTGACTTGTATTATTAATGATATTCATCGATAAGTACCATGAATTCACTGCATCTAGAGTAACGATTAGCGTTGGCTTAAGGTATAGGTTGTTAAGGTTTATGCATGAGGATCTCAATTTTATTAGAGCTTATGATTTTTAATATTTTAATATTATTTATATTAAAAAAACATCTGCTTTTATTTTTAATTATTATAATTTTATTTGTGAGTTCCAACTTTTACAAACATCTTTTTATTTTAAAAGAAGTTCATTTAGTTTTTATATTTTAAAAATAAGGTGGGGATGAAGTCTCTTAGATTTTTTATTTGGGTAATTAAAATTTTTACTAGAAAAATATGTTAGAGTTTTTATTAGAAAAATTTATTATTTATTTAAAAAAAGTTACGCTGGAGTGCGGCATAAAAGCCTCCTTTTTATAATATATATAGTCTTTCTCCCAATTCACCTATGGAAGTTTATTGTCCCGACAAGATCAACATATTGAAGAAGCCATGACAGATTTTAACAATTTCAATCCATACTACTTATGGATTATCAAGGATTGCAACCCTTGTGCCTCCACCGGTTGACATTATTGATACTTGCATATGATGTTACTCTAATAAGTCATGTGTGTGTGAAATACATTGCACGTCACCTGATCCCCTGTACAATAGGTCACTGTGTTGGGTTAAATCTCTTGTGATTTACCTTCCTTTTAGATTGCATGAGCCCATGCCGGAAGGTCTTATGGTAAATATTATCATTTTTTACTACAAAAGGATTGCAATCCTCACAATGTAATGACCAAAATGCTCTCCTAAGAGCCGTTACTGCATCTCAAATTCCACCTGTTTTGTAAAATCAAAGTCAAAATCAAAATCAAGTCATGCTTGTGAATTCTAGTTCTCAACCAACAAACCTTCCCATTGACATCCCTCAATTCACAGACCGAGACATTTTCTAAATTTCAAGGATATGTGTTAAAGATACTAAATTTTTAAAATTACATACATTAAGTAAATCCAGTCGCTAATTAACTTCTTCTAATGATTTCCATTTTTGTAGAACAATGCAATCCTTTCTGATGATGCAAATGCTCAAATGATGCACACCAACGAGTTTCTCGAATCAGTATCTCCTGTTGTAGTTTATGACCGCCTTGTCTTGTAAAATTCATGTAAAGTGTTTCCGAAGAAGATTATACTTGATTGCTGAACAAGAACAATTTGCACTAGCTATGGTTTCATCGGAGAAGACGCGACATGAAGAACACAACAACAACAAGGAAAATCAGCTCAAAAATAAGGTTGCGGATGTCGTTGCTGAGCTATTGCTGAGGGAAGTTTCAAAGGCAATCGGAAATCCACCCTCAGACGGATACAATTGGAGGAAATATAGGCAAAAGAAAGTGAAGGGAACTAGTTTCCAAGGAGCTACTATTGGATATAACTATCCCTATTAGGTGTGCTTATTTATAAGTTACATATGTGAATACGATCTGAACCCTTTAAAGTGATCTAATTTATGTTTATTGTGTTCAGTTATTGGATGTAGACAATGTATGTGTAGAATCTTTAATCCCAACATCTATTATCATCTATATGCTAATAATAGATATTCAGTATATATATGGACTTCTAGTCTCACATCTATGATTATCTATGGGTTGATAATAGATGTGCACTATATAATGGGTTGGTCCCTAGAGGATTAGGAGGTATATTTGAGACGTCTCTTTGTTCTCCATTGACGAAGAGGATTCGATGCCCGTCAACCCTAACTCCTCCGGAAGGCCAACCTTCTTCTTCTTACATTTTTGTAGAACATTGCAATCCTTTTTGATGATGCAAATGCTCAAATGATGCGCACCAACGAGCTTCTCGAATCAGTATTCTCCTATTGTAGTTTACGATCGCCTTGCCTCGTAGAATTCATGTAAAGTGTTTTTGAAGAAGATTATACTTGATTGTTGAACAGGAACAATTTGCACTAGTTATGGTTGTTGATAAAATTAATGTGTTAGTGAGCCAATATGTTGACATGTTGAGTTAGTGGTGGTGTTAGTGGAGTTAGTGGTTAATGTTGTAGTGGTGTTAGTGGTTAATGTTGTAGTGTTAGTGGAGTTAGTGGGTTTTATTAATATGTGATGTATTAACCTATAAATAGGATATGTAATGATCAATGAATAGATGTGTGAAAAACTTATTTTTTTATCCTCCTTGTGTCCGCGACTCATCTATTTTTCTTATCAGTGGTATCAGAGTGAGGTTTCAAAGAGAGTTATGTCTTCCGAAAGTTTTGTACAACTTGCCATTCCTCGATTTGATGGTCACTATGACCATTGGATCATGCTTGTGGAAATTTTTTTAAGATCCAAAGAATATTGGACGGTTGTGATTTCTGGAGTAGCAGAACCGATAAAAGATGTTGCGCTAACAGATGCACAATTGAAATATCTTAAAGTAAAGAATTATCTCTTTCATACTATTGATCGCTCAATCCTGGAAACCATTCTCTACAAGGATACCGCGAAAGATATCCGAGATTCTATGAAAAAGAAGTACCAAGGTACAACAAGAGCTAAGAGGTAGCAGCTTCAAGCACTTCGTTCGGACTTCGGAGTTCGAAATGCTCCGAATGAAATCAGGAGAATCAAATAAGTTGAATTTATTTCGTGTAATTTAAATTCAACTAAGTCTCCGAAAATCTCCGACAATAGAGTGTTTTTGCTAACAATAGTTTGGTTCGGAGAGGGCGGCCGGAGGACGGCCGGAGCCGCCAGAAGGCCACCGGTGGTGGACAAGTGGCCAGGTTGCTGGACGCCGAGCGGGGGTGGCCTCCGGTCGTTTTTTCTGAACCAAATTATAACCTAGAGGGAACGATGAACTCAGGAAGGGATCGCAACCAATTGCGACTAGATCGTCACCATGATTCGACCACAATTATTAGTGATAGATACTGATAAAAAAAAAAAAAGGATCAGGAGATTTACTGTCAAAAGATGAGGAGTCATGGTAGCCATGTTGGCGTCCACTAATTGGGCCTATGATTTTAATTATTTTAATATTATTTATATTCAATTTAAAAAATAAACATTTAGTTTTTAATTTTATTTGTATATATTTTTTAAATTATATATCTTATTTATTAAAACCTAATCAAGTTTTTTTTCACATTGATCTCCCAATATATGCCCTCTCAGTCGTTGATGATATATCCTTCTGTTCTTTCATCAGTATTCTTGTATCATTTTCTCCCTCATCAATAATATGTCTTTTCCCTCTCTCACTAGTGATATTTTTAAAGGATGTCCTTCATCTTAAGACCGGAGATAACATAGACGATAGATGCATGACATCTCTAGTAAAATGATCGTCCCTAGGATATAACGTAGACGATAGATACATGACATCTCTAGTAAAATGATCAATAATCAATTTTTAAAAATTGACGACCCGATATTTATCTTATTATGTATCTGACGTTTGTATATTTATATTTATTTTTCTCCGTATCTATAGGGTTGATATTAGAGAGGCTGTTAATGTTTTTTTTTTTTTTTTTTTTTAAAAGATGTCCTCCTGTTAAGTTTCCATGAAAATAGACTAGAGAAAAAGATATTAAAGGTTATTTTTTCCCCAGAACCTCAAATATACATGAAATAGCCTTGTACTCGACATGTACAAAACTAATACTAGGGGTAATTTGATCCTACCCTAAATGGCACTGCCCGTAAGGGTATTTTGTGCAGTTGCTTACAGTTATTTTTTTAAAATTTTTATTGTTTTGATGTTTTTTAAGTTTGTGATGGTGCCAATAAAAATATTTCAGAAGCCATTAGATTTTGTGTCAAGTTCCATTATTAATCTGTGTTTATTGGGAGTAAATTACAAGGTAAGTCATATATCATTGAGAAATCATGAATATCTGTTTTTTTTTTAAAAAAAACAGTGCTATAAAATAATATTCTTATATAAAATGGTTAAAATCTGATCAACCAAAATATATTTTGTAAGTCATTATTAAAAATATTTTAATAATATCATAATTATATATATACATTATAATTTATTTCTAGCTGATTAAATTCTGACCAACAAAATTTACTGATAAAATTAAGACTATATTGATAGAAGACGATTAGGCTAAACATATTACTCAGAAAACATTTATAATTGTGCTCATGAAAAATGAACTCACTCGAGATACATTTATTAATGGTGCTTGTGAAGGATGAACCCATTTGGGAAAAATTGAGAATCTACCCGAGAATTTAAAGATTAACATGCTATTCATATGTTCCCGCTATTCTGCTCGTCGATTAGCCTGATCAAATCATATCTTAAAGATGTTACACACATCTCGAAGATATCATAATCGTCTGATTGACAAGAGGACACGGGGACACATGATTTCAAGACAGAGGATCTGAACTACATTAATAGGGATCTCAATTTGAATGTGTTGGATGAATTTGGATCGAATTGAACAAGGATATTATACAAAAATATCCAATTCAAACTTGACTCAAATCAACCTTGAAAATTATAAATTAAAATCCGGACCAACTCAAATAACTTGCTTAATCTCATCTAAAATAATTAAATAAAAATAAAAAATGCATAATAATAATATTTTAATTTTAAAAAATATTAGTAAAATATATAACTTTAAAATGAAAATAAAAAACACTTTTCACCTGAATTCGACCTGACATAATTTTTTTTCCAGATCAGATTTTATGTGCCATTTAAATCCAACCCGAACTCTCAAATCTCCATTTCTAACCAGATATTTTTCCGATTGATTCGAATCGGATTTATTCTTGATACCCCTAATTCTCAATTTAATTTTAAAATATATTTTCATCTATATTTAAATAAATTTTATTATTATTGTCTAAGTTTTTTGATTTTTTCTCAATATATTTATCATATTTTAACATCATCTAATTTAGATATTTATTAGTGTACATATACATAATTCAGTAAGTATTTGAGATAAAGCTATAGTGATCCAGATAATAATGGGCCTTTATTGGACTGCCCTGGTATGCGCATCAATGTGGATTGTTATAGGCTTTCTTGGGCCTTTTGCTTCTTATGGGCCGTTCTCATTTTTTAAAAAAGTTTATTTAGTTTTTTATATTTTAGAAATAAATTCGGACCTTATAAAAAGTTTGTTTATTTTTTAAAACAGTTCGTTAGAGTTTTATTAAAATAATTAGGATTTTTTTAGGAAAATCTGTTATTTCACAAAAAAAAAAAAAAAAAAAAAAATCATTGTAACCATCTAGAAAAAGGGAAAGAGAGTTTAGAATCTCATATACTAAACTAATTTTGTATTTCGACTTCTATGTCTCTAGGTAAGTATCATATCTTTATTTGTTAGGTAAAAGATTCTTCATTCTTAGAATGGGGACGGGGTTTAAGATCTCATATACCTAAAAAGTTTTGAGTTTCGATTTTTGTTTATCTATGAAAGTATCGTGTCTCTATTCGTTGCGTAATTGATTTTTTTTAATTATCGAAACATTGTGGGCTTTTATCGGACTTCACTGGGCCCGGCTATGAGTAGTTGATGCTAAATCCCAGTAGAGATCTTCTGGTCTACAAATTGTGGACCAGGAGATGGTCTATTACATGAGGATCCTTGATTTGGATAGACTCCATGTTTAAATAGGTGGGATCCATCCAAATCAAGGGTCTAAAAAAATGGATCATCCTCTGATCTGCAATTTGTAGACCGATCCGTCCTTGCTAAATCCTATTTGGGCTTTTTATGAGGTACATTTAATTTGCGTTTGCGGTCAGAGGATGTACCACATAACATCTATGTGTGTTTTTTTTAAAGAAGTTTATTTAGTCTATTTATATTTTAAAAATAAATTGGGGCCTACGTAAAAAGATTTTTTATTTTTTAAAAATTTCAAACTTGAAATTTTTTATTAAAATAATATGGAGTTTTTATTAGGAAATTATGTCACTTCACCCAAAAAAAATTTATATTCTTCATCTATAAAAATAGGTGAAAATCACGTAATTTTTTTTTTTAATTTACAAATTTATTTTTATTTTAAAATAAATTCATTTAGTTTTTGTATTTTAAAAATAAGTTGGGAAGAACTCTCTTAGCTTTTTTTTTTTATTTGGGTAATAAATTTTTACTAGAAAATATGTAGAGTTTTTATTATAAAAAATTATTATTTATTAAAAAAAAGTTACAGTGCAACATAAAAAAGCCTCCTTTTTATTTGATCTACTAATTTTATTTTCTTAAATTTTTAAATAATATTTTTATATATTTTTTTTATAATTCAGGTGTCTTTTTGAATTTGGCTCTAGTAAGAAGACATCTTTCTCCAAATTCACTTATCGGAAAAAGAAGTTAATTGCCGCAGCAAGATCAACATATTGAAGAAGCGATGACTGATTTCAACAATTTCAAATCATACTTCTCGCCGAATGAAAAAGGAGTGCAACCCTCACAAGATCATGATCAAAATTTCCTTCTAAGACGGAGTCAACATCAAAATCAAGCGGCACTTCACATTGGCATCCCTCGCTCCACAGACCCAAGATAGTTTTTGAATTTCGACAACTATCCGGTAAAGATACTCAATTTTTTATTATCAAATTGCTTATTAACGACATTATGTGTTCTGTAAACAAATAAATCCATTCGCTAACTAACTTCTTTTACTTATCTTCTTTTTAGAACAATGCAATCCTTTCCGATGATGCAAATGCTCAAATAATTCTTTCCAACGAACTTCTCGAATTGGTATTCTCTCATTGCAGTTTCCGATCGCCTTGCCTTGTACAATTAATGTAAAGTTAAGTGTTTCTAAAGAAGTTTATACTTTGTTGTTGAACAGGAACAATACGCCCTAGCTATGATTGAAAAATACAACAATAATAACAACAATGAAAATTAGCTGGAAAATGAGGTTGAGGGCGCTGTTGCTAAGCCATTGACGAGGAAAATTTCAAAGGCAATCGGGAATCCGCCTTCAGACGGATACAATTGGAGGAAATACGGGCAGAAGAATGTGAAAGGGGGCAACTTTCCGAGGAACTACTACAAATGCACATATCCAAATTGTGAGGCGAAGAAGAAGGTCGAATACTCGGCCGAGGGTTATGCCGCGGAAATAATCTATAAGGGCTCGCATGACCACCCTCAAGTTAACCCCTCCTGCGATCTTGTCAGTATCTACTTAGCACAAGAAATGGCCTACAATCTGGATAATGAAGTTGATAATGACTTAAGAAACAGGTTTGTTTGTTAGTTTGCTTGTTAGTTATTTTAGGCCCATTTCTTAACTTGTTTGTTTGTTTCAGGAAGTTGGATCAGTACGTTACTACTTCTCAAATGAGCTCATCTTCGATATCTGTTCGCCAACAAAAGTGGGTGGCTCAATTAGTAAGCGACCACGAAGTGCTCGATGATGGATATCGTTGGCGAAAGTATGGGAAAAAGATTGTGAAGGGAAACTTAAAACCAAGGTAATTATCTATACAACTACAATCAAATTTTTGTCTCACTAAGTGGGATCAAGCCTTAATATCTTAATAATCTTCAATTTTTTCTTATTTTATTATTACTAACCAAATCTTATTGAGCAAAAATATTATTCTTATATGTTGATTAATTCTAGTTGTTGATGATGTAGGAATTACTATATGTGCACTCATCATGGATGCATAGTGAAGAAGCACGTGGAGAAGGAAGTAGATGATCATAATCGTAACATCCTATTGATAACCTACAAAGGCCTCCACAACCATGGAATTCCAACGACAAAGCACAATATTGACAACAATTTGCACTTTCCATTCAACCATCACAATCAAGCTAATAACTTGCAGTTCGAGACAAGAGTTGAGGCACCGACAACGGCGAACCGAGAAGAAAGGTTCATGAGATTTGAATGCCCTAATCCTCTCAACACGGTTCATGCAACACCAATTAGTGTGGAACAATGTCCTCGACCTAACTTGGGTTATCGACCTATCATTATGCCTTATGTTGGCATTCGTGGACCTTTTGAACCAAAGGTAGAGCTCACACAAGAGTTCAATGCTTCCTCCTCGAGGATACAATTGCCTATGGAAGATAATGTTCTCCAAGGATGTGATATGACGGTGACAATGGTGTCGTCACCTCAGTCATGTTGAATGTAATTTAGTTTAGTTTCAATTGTTACGATAAGAAATCAATTGTTTGTAAAATCTGAAAATTAAAAAGTTTTAGTTTTCCATGATCAAGTAAATGCAATATACACATTCGACATTTCTCACGGCACCAAGACTCGATAGTATACCAATATCAACCATTGATACTACATAAATTAATAATTGTGTTGTAAAAATAAATTTTGAAATTAACTTAGTTCCATTTATCATTGTCTCAACTAAAATATTATCTATATATTTATATTTTAGGGAGGAGAACAAACTTGCATTATTATTGATATCATGAATTCTCTGCATCTAGAGTAACGGCTTAACGCATAGGTTATTAATGTTTATGTCTCATATCTCAATTTTATTAGAGCTCATGATTTTTAATATTTTAAGATTGCTTATATTAAAAAACATCTATTTTTTATTTTTAATTATTATAATTTTATTTGTGAGTTTCAACTTTTACAAACTTCTTTTTATTTTAGAAGAAGTTCATTTAATTTTTATATTTTAAAAATAAGGTGGGAAGAAGTCTCTTAGATTTTTTTATTTGGGTAATTAAAATTTTTACTAGAAAAATATGTTAGAGTTTTTATTAGAAAAATTTATTATTTATTTTAAAAAAAGTTATGCTGGAGTGCGGCATAAAAGCCTCCTTTTTAATATATATATATATATATGGAAGTTTATTGCCACGGCTAGATCAATGTATTGGAGAAGTCATCACAGATTATATGGAAGTTTATTGCCACGGCTAGATCAATGTATTGGAGAAGTCATCACAGATTTCAAAATATATATATATATATATATATATATATATATATATATATATGGAATTTTTTTATATATATGGAAGTTTATTGCCACGGCTAGATCAATGTATTGGAGAAGTCATCACAGATTTCAAAATATATATATATATATATATATATATATATATATGGAATTTTTTTGCCACGGCTAGATCAACGTATTGGAGAAGTCATCACATATTTCAACCATTTAAATCCGTATTATTTAAGGGATGATCAAGATTGCAACCCTCGCGTCTCCATCGGCTGACATTATTGGTATTTACATATGATGTTGTTATAATAGGTCATGTGGTTGATTTTCAACGTGTGTGAAATACATCGCACATCACCTGATCACCCGTACAATGGGTCACTTTGTTGGATGAAATCTATTGTGATTTACCTTTCTTTCTGATTGCATGAGCTAATGTAGGAGGCAAGACCAGAACGGGTGCCAGCCCGTACAATGGTGTCAGCCCCTTGCTTGGGCACCTAGTAAGGATGTGGCCGACCCCTTTCTTGGGTAGGAAGCAAGACCAAAACGGGTGAATGTGAGACTTTATAGAGACTACAATAGGGACCGAGAGGAGGAATTGGTTTTGGCCTTTTGATAGACTTGAGCTTCCTGTGTTCGACCCGAATACCCAACTCAAGTTCATCAATAATAACTCATACCACTAAAGAGTTATTATTGAACTACCGCACCAATCATATATTATAATATAAGCTCATACTTATCATGAATGTGTTAGTATCTCTGCATTTAAGATATCGTATGTCCGTTAATTAAATGAGTTACTGACAACTCACTTAATTAACATCTAGCTCCAAGAGTAGTACCACTCAACCTTATTATCATATCGGACTAAGTCCACCTGCAGGATTTACATGATAATCCTTATGAGCTCCTCAAGGGGACATCATCAGCCTAAATAAATAGGACACAGTTTCCTTTTATAATCAACAACACGTCATATAAATGATACTATCTCCCAACTCATCGGACATATTGATTTAACGAATAAATCTCACCCATTGATAAGTCAAAGAAACAAATACTAAGTATACGTGTTTGTTATTATATCGAGATTAAGAGAACGCACATCCATAAGAACAGAGGTTCTATTCTTTTATGCAGTCAATATAAATCGAACAACCTCAAATGATCTTGCTCAATACACACATAGTGTACTAGTGTAATTTTATAGTCAAGACAGACTAATATCAAATTATACTACAATCGTTCCAATGGTTTGTCCATATCCATCTCGATCATGAGCTACTATTTATAATTTATAAGGAACTGATAACATGATCTTCTGTGTGGCACCACACACTATGTTATTTATAATATAAATTAAATGGACAACTACATTAACATATAAAATGCAACATTTGACCAACGTGATTCTCATTTCAAAATATAAATGTTCATACAAAAGCTAGACTTTTAGTATACATCCTAACAATCTCCCATTTATACTAAAAGACTATGTTGTCATATATGCTGTCATACATCTGATTCCTATCCCCTCAACATGCCCATCAAAAGCTCTCGCCGGAAGGGCCTTAGTGAAAGCATTTGCTAGGTTATCTGCTGATGCAATCTTGGTGACAATAACTTCTCCTCGTTTTACGATGTCTCGTATCAGGTAGTACTTGCGCTTAATGTGTTTACTTGCTTTATGGGCTCATGGTTCCTTCGAGTTTGCTACTGCACCACTATTATCACAATAAATTGTGATAATTTTGGGTAAATCAGGAATCACATCTAAGTCCATCAAGAAGTTTCTGAGCCATACAGCTTCTTTGGCTGCCTTAGAGGCTGCCACATACTCGATTTCCATGGTGAAGTCTGAAACACATTTATGTTTAACACTCCTCCATGCTATGGCTCCACCTCCCAAAGTAAACACATACCCCGAAGTTGACTTACTACTGTCCCTATCTGATTGGAAGTTCGAATCCGTGTAACCCAAATGGAGCAAATCATCTGCCTGGTAAACTAGCATATAATCTCTAGTCCTTCTCAGGTACTTTAATATATGCTTTACGGCAGTCCAATGTTTCTGTCCTGGGTTACTTTGATATATGCTAACTATGCTCCACTACAAAAAAATACCCGTATAGGAGCGGTTTATTAGGAGCGATTTTAACACCGCTCTTGAAAATCAAACAATAGAAACAGTTTGAACTAAATCATTTCTAATGTCATACCTTTTTAGAACGGTTTTGCAACCGTTCTTGTTGAATAGTTCTAACACCGATTTGAATAAACCGCTGCTAAAACCTCTCTTAATGATTCAACTATTAAAAGCAATCTTGAAACTACTGATATTGGGTACATTTAGCAGCGGTTCTATGTTAAATGCTGCTACTAACTGTTTCTATTGCTCTAATTTCTAATAACAGTTATCAAATAGTACACTTTTAGCAACCATTCTGTAAACCACTCTTATCGAAGTTAAAATTGATCAATATTTTTTTTAAAAAAAATAACAATTAAAGTGTACAATTTACTTAATGTAATTTTATTTTGTACATCTCAAATTTAAATTTATTTATTTAATATAAATATTTATAAGTCAAACAAATTATTCTTTAAATAACTTATAAAATCTTAATTTTATTTATATCAGTTTTCATTCTTTTCTTATTTTAATTTTTGTTAAAAGAAAATTCTTAATTTTATATATACCAATTTTCTTTCTTTTCTTATAAGTATTTTCCTTAAATTTTTTTCCTTAATATATTTTCCCTAAACACATAACTTTCATTCCCGGTATCGCACGCAACCTCCACACCTTCTTCTTCGTCTATCTATCTCCGAAATTCTAAATCTCATGTCAAAAATCTTTCCTCTTTTTCTATTCAACTCCGAACCTAGATCTCACGCCAAAAACTTTTCTTCTTCCTCTATTCAAGTCCAAACTCCTAAATCTCACTCTGAAAAACCTTTCTCTTTCTTTATTCGATTTTATCCATCCTCCAATTCGCACTACTAAAATATAACTTTGATATTTTTTATAAGTATTTTATAATAACATTTATTAAAAATTATTTATTTTAAAATTTAAAAATAATATTAGATTATTTATGATCAGAATAATATTAATTATTATTATTATTTATATAGAATCATTATTTTTAAAACATATTAACCTTATTATTTTTTTCTCTTAATTTTTTACTTTTATTAGCCTCTAATAGAAAGTAAAACTAACCTAAATTTTTTCCTTTTCACTTTTCAGCATCAACTACTTTCCATAGATCATCTTAGTCTCATATTCCCATAGGTAATCAAAATCATTTACTAAACCTGACATTGTTGGACTTATTAAGAATAAATATATAGTAAAATAAAATTATTAATTAATTATTTAATAATTAACTAGCATATAAAATTATCTATCAGTAAGCGATTATAAATTAATAAATAAATGAATAAATATATCTCTTAATCTTCTCCTAATTACTAAGAATAACAATATAACAAAAGAAACTATTGACTAGTTATTAAATAATTAACTAACATATAAAAATATTAATAGTTGTAGTCTAGTTGGTTAGGATATTAGGTTATAATTTAGGAGACCTAGGTTCGAATCCTTAGAGTCAACGGGCACTTGACCCATTGACCCGGTTAAGAGCCCGAGGTTGGAGAGTCTACCTGTAGGATTAGTGCTCCTATAATCATGACATTTAGGCATTTTGAAATCGCTCCTATATCCATGGTGTGTAAGAGCGGTTTAAAATCATTCTAACACTTAAAGAGTTTTAGAGCGGTTTGAACTGCTCCTGAATATATAGCTATAAAAGTAGTTTGAAATCGTTGTTATATGTATAACGTGTAAGATCAGTTTCAAACCATACCTATAAAGTATAATAGGAGTGGTTTTTTAATTTTTACCAACGGTTACAAAAACCGCTTCGATAGGATATAGGGACGGCGACAAGAGGAGCGGTTTTCAAACCGTTGGTAAAAGTGTAAGAGTGGTTGAAAGCGGCTCTTAAAAGTCAAAAAAACCGTCCCTATATGGGTGTTTTTTTTGTAGTGCTCACGGCAAAACAGATATCCGGTCTCGTACATAGCATTGCATACATTAGGCTTCCTACAACCGAAGCATAAGGAACTGCCTTCATCTCCTCTATCTCCTTTAATGTTTTAGGACACATCTCTTTAGATAAAGGTATTCCATGTCGAAAAGGTAGAAAACCTTTCTTGGAGTTTTGCATGCTAAAACGAGCTAGGATAGTATTGATGTATGAAGCTTGGGATAAGCACAACATTCTTTTCTTGCGATCCCTTATTACTTTGATTCCAAGAATATGTCTACATTCTCCCAAGTCCTTCATATCGAATTGCTTGGACAACCATACCCTTACGTCTGACAACACTTTGACATTGTTGCCAATAAGCAAAATATCATTTATGTATAGTACAAGAAATACCACCACGTTTCCGTCACTTTTCTTGTATACACAAGACTTATCCGGACACTGAATGAATCCATAAGACTGGATTACTTTATCAAATCGGATGTTCGAAGATCTCGAAGCTTACTTCTGTCCATAAATGGACCGATTAAGCTTGTATACAAGATGCTCTTTGCCTTTGCAATGAATCCCTCTGGTTGCTTCATATAGATGTTTTCTTCAAGACTTCTGTTAAGGAAAGCTATCATGACATTCATTTGTCAAACTTCATAATTCATATAAGCAGTAATAGATAAAAAAATCCAGATAGACTTGAGCATGACTACCGGCGAAAAGTTTCCTCATAATCGATTCCCTCTTTCTGAGTATACCCCTTTGCAACAAGTCATGCTTTAAAGGTTTCCACCTTCCCATCTGTCCCTCTTATTCTTTTGTAGATCCATTTACATCCAATGACTTTTACACCATTTGGTGGTTCTACAAGCTCCTAGACTTGATTAAAATACATAGATTCTATTTCAGAGTTCATTGCACTTTGCCAAGATACTGCATCTTTATCTTAGAGTGTTTCATCATATATCCATGGATCAGGTTCATGTTCACCAGGGATCAAGTCTGAAGACTCTCCCAAAAACATGAATCTATCAGGTCGCCGAACAACCCTCCCACTACGATGAGGCACTAAAGTAGACATGTCTACTGGTTGCTACTCGAAAAACCTAGAGGTTCCACTGTACAAAAATTTTGTACAAAGGTCTGAACCTGTTCCTAGCTACCATGTGTTCTTTTAAATTAAATTTTGGATCGCCTGCGGAACTTAACACGTTTGATCCAAAACTTAATTTATTTGTTCTTTTAGGTTTAGACTTGGATCTCCTGCGGAACTTAACACGTTCGATCCAAATCACCTAAGTTATTAATTCCATTAAATATTAATTTCCATAATTGGTTCCCAGTACTGACGTGGCGAGGCACATGGCCTTCTTGGATATGGGAGCAACCACCACCGACTAGACAAAACCTTTTATGGAAAGCTAATATTTAATTTCCTAAAATAACTTTAGGTTAACCGAAAGGAACAATCAAATCACAAGGAAAAGAAATAAACATAAGAACACTACATCGAAAATAAATTCGAAATACTAGAATCGTAAGCCTCTTGTATTTGATATTATTTCCAAAAATAACTAGTATGATGCGGAAAGAAAAAATTACTAGTTATACCTTCTAGAAAAAATCTCTTGATCTTCTACCGTATTCCTCTTCTAACCTCGGACGTTGTGTGAGCAACGATCTTCCGAGATGAGAAACCATCAATGCACCTTCTTCTCCTCCTAGCTAGGTTCGGCCAAAACAAAAAAGCTTCACCAAGAATGAAGAAAAAACCACCAACCAAGCTCCAAGGGATACAAGCTTTCTCTCCTTCTTCTTCTTCTTCTCCAAGTAGTATTCGGCCACCACAAGAGCTCCAATCAAGAGGAAGGATTCAGCCACCACAAAGAGGAAGAGAGGGAGAGAGGTTGGCCGGCCACAACACCAAGGAAAAGAGGGAGAGAATAATAGAGGTTGTCACCCTTGAAGGCACCCCCACCCCTTCTTTTATATTCTTTGTCTTTGGCAAATTAGGAAATTTAATTACAATAAAATTTCCTTAATTTTCCTTGACATGAATTAATTGAGAAAAATAAAATAAAATTTCCCAATTAAACTTATAATGGCCGGCCACATCATAGAGAGACAAATTAGACAAGTTTCAATCAACAAATTAAAACTTCCTAATTTATTTCCGAAAATTTTAAAAATAAAATTTCTCTTCAAAAATCCCTTCATGGTTGATAAAAAGAAATTTCTATAATTTTAATTTTTAATATGTGAATAATTTTCAAAGAGAAAATAAAATATCTTTCCAATCTACAAATAAGGAAAGAGATCTAATCTCTTTCTTTAATCTTTTGTAGATCCTTTTAAGAGAGATATTTTAATTTTAATTCTCTTTAATAAATTATATCTTCCACATAATAAAAATAAAAATTAAAATTCTTTTTAATTTCATTATGGCCGGCCCCCTCTAGCTTGGGTTCAAGCTAGGGCCGGCCACCCATAAACCAAGCTTAGGCCGGCCCTAGCTTGATTCCCAAGCTAGCTTGGCCGGCCCCCTTATCATGGGTATGAAGGTGGGTATAGGTGGGTATAGTACTCTATAAATAAGAGGCTACGATAGGAACCGAGAGGAGGAATTGGTTTTGGTCTCCCGATAAAATTAAGCATCTCGTGTTTGCCCCGAACACACAACTTAATTTTATCAATAATAATTCATTCCACTAGAAAACTATTATTGAACTACCACACCAATCCCAAATTATATTTTTGGGCTCCTTCTTATTATGAGTGTGTTAGTCTCCCTGTGTTTTAGATGTCTAATGTCCACTAATTAAGTAAGTTACTGATAACTCACTTAATTAATATCTAGCTCCAAGAGTAGTACCACTCAACTTCATCGTCATGTCGGACTAAGTCCACCTGCAGGGTTTAACATGACAATCCTTATGAGCTCCTCTTGGGGACATTCTCAACCTAGATCACTAGGACACAGTTTCCTTCTATAATCTGTTGGTGCAACATCCCTCAGGTCAAGGTTGACCTGGTTAACCAAGCTGAGTCTTGGTTTGGGTTTAGATGTTTGACAATAAGATATTGATCGAAGAAGAGTCAAGTAGGTCAAGGTTGACCGGATACTTGACTGGGAAGTCCTAACTGGCATGTTAGGCAGATGGAAAACCCTAGTGAGTGAAGCTAGGTGAAAGTCCTGGTGAGTGAAGCCAGGTGAAAGTTCCTGGTGAGTGAAGCCAGGTGAAAGTTCCTAGTGAGTGAAGCTAGGCAGAAGGAAATCCTGGTGAGTGAAGCCAGGTGAAAGTCCTAGTGAGTGAAGCTAGGCAGATGGAAAACCCTAGTGAGTGAAGCTAGGTGAAAGTCCTGGTGAGTGAAGCCAGGTGAAAGTCCTAGTGAGTGAAGCTAGGCAGATGGAAAACCCTAGTGAGTGAAGCTAGGCAAGGAAGGAAGTCCAGATGGGTCAAGGTTGACCAGACATCTGGTGGAAGTCCAAGTAGGTCAATGGAGTGACCGGATACTTGGCACGACGAGTAAAAGTCCAAGTGGGTCAAAGGGATTGACCGGACACTTGGTGGGGAGTCCTGGCAGGTCAAGGGAGTGACCAGATGCGAGGCATGATGTACCAACAGGTCAAGGTTGACCGGATGTTGGTTAGGGAGGTTTGGGACTTGGTTTTGGGCAAAAACCAAGTTCTGGATCGATCCGTGGATCGATCCAGATTCTTCCCAGCGAACAGAAAGCTTCTGGATCGATCCGTGGATCGATCCAGAGGTCCCGATCGATCAGCCGATCGATCGGGACGATGCTGCTTCGCGCGATAAGCGCTGGATCGATCCGTGGATCGATCCAGGCGCGTTTCCTGAGCACAGAGGCACTCTGGATCGATCCGTGGATCGATCCAAAGCCTCCCCGATCGATTCGGAACATTCGAATCGATCGGGATCCGACCGTTGCGTCGGGTTTAAAGCCGCAGGCGAGCGTGGTCTTCGGCATCTCTTCACGAGCTCTTCTCAGATTCATTCCAGCTCCTCCACAGCTCTCTACAAGCACGTGATCGCCAGTTCTTGAAGGTTCTTGGAGGCTTTCCAAGTCAAGAGGCGGATCTATTGCAAGAGGAAGAAGTTAGGGTTAGGGTTTTTACTGCACATCTTGTAAGCTTTTGCTTAACTTGTATTTCCCTTTCTTCTTCTTGTATTGAGAGTGTTGTAGGGCTTCTCCGCCTTTGGTAGTTACCATAAAAGAGTGTTATTCATAGTGGAGGGTGTGTGCGTTGGTGTGGATCCTTGGATTAGTCACCTCTTGTGAGGTGGATACCAAGTAAAATCCTAGTGTTAGCGTGCTTGTGTTTGTTTCTGTATTTTCCGCTGCACATCCAAGAAGCAACAAGCAACGCCAAGCAACGAAGCGCATCGAGCGAACGCGACGAGCTATTCACCCCCCCTCTAGCTACTTTTGGTCCTAACCAGTGGTATCAGAGCAAGGTTGCTCTTCACCGGAATCATCGCCGGAAGGGTCAAGCATATCAAGAAAAGCTAGAGGGTGAAGAAGTTGGAGCAAATTCTTCAAGTTCAAGATTTTATCAAGCTCAACTTCAAGATGCAATTCCAAGATGGACTTGGATTTGACACAAGGGTGGCTCCACCATACACATCCACAAGCTTCGATTCTTGGAAATCAAGAATCGAAACCTTTCTTATGATGGAGATAGAGCAATGGTTTGCTCTAATGGAAGGCTTCGAAGCTCCAACAAACTCCAAGGGCAAGCTTCTAAAGAAAAGCAGATGGAGCTCGGAGCAAATTCAAAGGGGCGAGGCAAATGACAAAGTGACCAAGCTTTTGGTCAACTTATTGCCTAGCCACATCTTGGCTCAAGTTGGAGAATTCGAAGATGCCAAGGAGCTTTGGAGCAAATTGGCCAAGCTTCATGAAGAGATCCCCTCCACTGTACGAGATCAAGAAGAATCCAGAGAGGGAGACTCTGTGGAGCAAGACCAAGAGGAGGATTCCAAGGTTGAGAGATGCTCAACCTCCGAAGAAGAGGAAATCCAAGAAGCTTCATCCTCAAGGGAATGCAACGAAGGGAACAAGGAGGGAGCATATTCCTTGTTTCATATTCAAGATGATGAAGCCTCCACCTCTAGGATTGAGGGGAGCAATCCTTGGTGACACCGGATCAAGAAGAAGGAGAAGCCTCTACATCCGGGTCAAGAGAAGAAGAGGAGGAAGAAGCTTCTACCTCCACAAGTCAAGAAAAATCAAATGGAGGAGAATCAAGGTCCGATCAAGAGGAAGCTTCTACCTCCGGATCCAAAGAAAAAGATGCCACCCCTACAAGCAAAGGTATAAATGTTTCAATTAATAATAAAAATCATATTATATGCTTTGAATGTAGGGAACATGGGCACTACAAGAGCAAGTGCCCTAAATTAGCCAAGAAGAAGGGCCAAGTGGCACAAAAGGGCAAGGTGAAGCCCAAGGAGACCATCCCCAACACAAAGAAGAGCAAGGAGCATATTATATGCTTCTCTTGCAATCAAAAGGGGCATTATCGTAGTCAATGCCCCAAGGGGAAGAAGAGGGTCAAGGCTCAAGGAGGCACTAGTCAAGGGGGAGCCTCCAAGGTAAAGAAGAAGGTAACATTTATTGATCCTACTCCTTTACATTATGGTAAAAAGCATGATAGGTCTAACTTTTATCATTTTAATGCAATTTACCATAAGAATAGAAAGCATGAGGGCTTTAAGGAAAAGCATGTGGCCCTACATGCTAAGACTATCACTCCTAGGGTTAGGAATGTAGGTAAAAGTCTAGGCAATAACTCTAAGAATTTTAGATACAAGCCTAGAAACCAAAATGCTCATGGACTTAATGGAAAACCAAATTCTAAGGATTTAATGATAGAAAATCAAGTCTTGAGATCAAGACTTGATAAAATGGAAAAGACCCTAAAAAGGATGGAAAATATCCTAAAAGGGCAAAATGAGAAAAACCTAGGGCTAGGAAAGTCAAAGCCATCAAATAGCCATAGAGGTTTGGGATACAAACCAAAGGCTAAGAAGGATGTGCCTAGTTATCATAGGGTTCCATATAGTTATGGAACAAACCCTAGGTTTGGTGGTCAAGTCAAGAATACTAGGGAAGTCATCCCTAAGAGTATTTTTGCAACCAAAGTGACTAAGACTTCTAAGAAGTCTAAGAAAGTCACTAACAAGGTCACAAGGGAGGCTATCCCTAGGGTTGACCTAGAAAATGTGACCAAGGCTTCTAAGAAGCCCAACAAGGTCACTAGGAAGGTATCTAGGGAAGTTATCCCTAGTGAGTACCTAGAGCATCCAAGGAGCACCAATAGGGTTTGGGTTCCTAGGAGCATCTTCTCTACCCCATAAATGGGTTAGAGAGTGTCAACTCCAATTAGAAGGGTAGTTAACCCAACTTTGAGGAAATTGACACTCAAGGAGCATTTTCAAGGTTTTTGTTAACCTTTGAAAATGAAATGGAACTATTATTTACTCCTTGAAAGAGTAAAATGTGCCTAGTGGTGAAAATTTGATTTTAATCTTAAAAGGCACATATTGGGAAATTCATAAGAGCTACCAAGTTGGGATTTTGGTATGTTCTTAGGAAATTTAAGGCAATCCGGGCCTTAATTTTAAAGTGCTACTCTTGTGGAAAAATGAAATATGCCAACATTTGAGGAATATGCTTAATTTCAATTGGCATAAATTAATCAAGGGAATTAGAAATGCCAATTTAGGTTTTGGCGTTTTCGTAACGCACTTAAGGGCAATCTAGGTATATTTTATTTATGCTAAATCTTGCCATGATTGTTTACCCATCATATGCCATGACATCATGTCTACTTTTGCATTCATGACTTATTATGAAAAATACAAAAATACCATGTCATGACATTCATACATCATGTAGTTATAGGATATTTTCTTTTGAAAATTATTTCCTGTTGATGTATGCCATAATATTATCATGCATTAAGTTTAATTCCTTGTAATCAAGGACAAAAGGCATTTAACAACACTTATTAACAAGTGACATCCTAGGTGGGTGTCTAATATCTCCAAAATGCCTAGATAGTATGCATGATCCCTAGATTAGGGCAAAACCAATCTCTACATCTCACAAAGACCTATAAGATGACTTGTATGTGTTTTAGTGCACATTAGATACAAGTGAGATGTTAGGATGATGAACAAAACTCAAGATGTTGATTTAGTGCATTCTTTTGAGTTTTAGTTTCATCAAAACACATAGATATGTGTTTTCCCATCATTGGGAAAGCTAATGTACAAGTCATGTGCATTAAGCCCAAGGAATATGGTGGGATATTGGTTTTGAAAAAGTTTTCAAAATGACTTTGGAAAACCTTGGTGAAGGCTATCTTTTGATAGTAATCACCATTGGATAGTTAGACACAAACTTGAAGAAAACACTAAAGTTTTTGCAAGTTTTCAAGTTTGTGTCAATCTTTGAAAATATGATGTATTTTCATAGAAAACTATTTTTCCTTGATAATATATGCCCTAAACAATGTCTACACGAAATTTCATAATTTTTGGATTTTTGTAGAATTTTCTAGGGGTTTCTGAAGTTGACTGAAATGGAATTTCAGCAACTATCAGAACTCCGATCGATCCATGGATCGATTGGAGTGCCTGAATCGATCCATGGATCGATTCAGAAGGCAAATCTCGCGAGCAGTAGCTCGCTGGATCGATCAGCCGATCGATCCAGGTAGTCTGAATCGATCAGTGGATCGATTCAGAAAGGTTCAATCGATTGGAACCTAACTTCAATCGATCCAAGTTGCTGATTTTGGCTGGGAAAGCCTGATTTCAGCACTTTGAACCTATTTTAGTCTAGGTAACCATTCCAAACCCTTAAAATACATTTGTATACATAAAAAGGGTGTTTTCGTGTTGAAAACAAGGATGGAATGGTTAAGGAAGACTTCATTGAAGTTTAGGTTGAGGTTTGTTTCAAATTTTGAACATTTGAACCTCAAAACTTCTAAATCTGGGTTTCCTAAAGGTTTAGGGATTCCAAGTCATTGTTGGTGCAATGACAGAAGTTACCACCATGTCTTTAGGGGGAGGGACTCTTTAAAGACATGAAAATTATTTTTCATGAACCTTGGAAGGTGGTTAACCTTCTGTTGTGAACTTGCTCAAGGTTGAGCATTTAAACTTGAAATGGGGATAAATGGGGAGTGGATATCCTCATCATTTCAAGTGGCAACTCAAGTGGTTGAAAATGCTCAAGGTTGGGTATTTGTCAACATTGAGGGAGAAGTTAAGGATAATGAAGGGTATGGGACCTTCGATATTAAGTTGATCACAATGAGTGAAATTGTGATCACGATGAGCAACTCTTCAGGGGGAGAGTCTTCAACAAATGGAGTTGTTGAAGTGTGCCCAAAATTGGAGCATAGGTTGATGTGTGTCCAAAGACGGGTTGATGTGTTTTATTAGTAGGAGGTTGATGTGTGCCAATAGGGGGAGAATGAAAGGAAGTAAGTTAGGTTTTCATTACCTAGAGGGAGTTTGCCCTCTTAGGGGGAGAATGAAAAGCTTAATTTATGGGTTCATTACCTAGTGGCATGAAGAAGGAGGCTATAGGATTAGCCTAACTTACATGTGGGATTGTAAGTGTTATTGTGGTATTGTCAAACATCAAAAAGGGGGAGATTGTTGGTGCAACATCCCTCAGGTCAAGGTTGACCTGGTTAACCAAGCTGAGTCTTGGTTTGTGTTTAGATGTTTGACAATAAGATATTGATCGAAGAAGAGTCAAGTAGGTCAAGGTTGACCGGATACTTGACTGGGAAGTCCTAACTGGCATGTTAGGCAGATGGAAAACCCTAGTGAGTGAAGCTAGGTGAAAGTCCTGGTGAGTGAAGCCAGGTGAAAGTTCCTGGTGAGTGAAGCCAGGTGAAAGTTCCTAGTGAGTGAAGCTAGGCAGAAGGAAATCCTGGTGAGTGAAGCCAGGTGAAAGTCCTAGTGAGTGAAGCTAGGCAGATGGAAAACCCTAGTGAGTGAAGCTAGGTGAAAGTCCTGGTGAGTGAAGCCAGGTGAAAGTCCTAGTGAGTGAAGCTAGGCAGATGGAAAACCCTAGTGAGTGAAGCTAGGCAAGGAAGGAAGTCCAGATGGGTCAAGGTTGACCAGACATCTGGTGGAAGTCCAAGTAGGTCAATGGAGTGACCGGATACTTGGCACGACGAGTAAAAGTCCAAGTGGGTCAAAGGGATTGACCGGACACTTGGTGGGGAGTCTGGCGGTCAAGGGAGTGACCGGATGCGAGGCATGATGTACCAACGGTCAAGGTTGACCGGATGTTGGTTAGGGAGGTTTGGGACTTGGTTTGGGCAAAACCAAGTCGGATCGATCCGTGGATCGATCAGCCGTGGATCGATCGGTGGATCGATCCGATTCTTCCAATCTTGGTCGGATCGATCCGTGGATCGATCAGGTCGATCGATCGGCCGATCGATCGGGACGATGCTGCTGCGATGGCCGGATCGATCCGTGGATCGATCGATCAGTGCCCGAAAGCAGGCGCTCGGATCGATCCGTGGATCGATCAGCCTCTGATCGATTCGGAACATTCGAATCGATCGGGATCCGACCGTTGCGTCGGGTTTAAAGCCGCAGGCGAGCGTGGTCTTCGGCATCTCTTCACGAGCTCTTCTCAGATTCATTCCAGCTCCTCCACAGCTCTCTACAAGCACGTGATCGCCAGTTCTTGAAGGTTCTTGGAGGCTTTCCAAGTCAAGAGGCGGATCTATTGCAAGAGGAAGAAGTTAGGGTTAGGGTTTTTACTCCACATCTTGTAAGCTTTTGCTTAACTTGTATTTCCCTTTCTTCTTCTTGTATTGAGAGTGTTGTAGGGCTTCTCCGCCTTTGGTAGTTACCATAAAGGAGTGTTATTCATAGTGGAGGGTGTGTGCGTTGGTGTGGATCCTTGGATTAGTCACCTCTTGTGAGGTGGATACCAAGTAAAATCCTAGTGTTAACGTGCTTGTGTTTGTTTCTGTATTTTCCGCTGCACATCCAAGAAGCAACAAGCAACGCCAAGCAACGAAGCGCATCGAGCGAACGCGACGAGCTATTCACCCCCCCCCTCTAGCTACTTTTGGTCCTAACATAATCAACAACACACACTATAATTGATATCATTTCCCAACTTATCGGGCTTATTGATTTATCGAACTAAATCTCACCCATTGATAAATTAAAGAAATAAATATCAAATATATGTGCTTGTTATTATATTAGGATTAAGAGCACACACTTCCATAATAACTGAGGTCTTTGTTCCTTTATAAAGTCAGTATAAAAGAAACGACCTCAAATGGTCCTACTCAATACACTCTAAGTGTACTAGTGTAATTATATAGTTAAGATAAACTAATACCTAATTACACTACGACCTTCCAATGGTTTGTTCCTTTCCATCTTGGTCGTGAGCTACTGTTTATAATTTATAAGGAACCGATAACATGATCTTCTGTGTGTGACACCACACACCATGTTATCTACAATATAAATTAATTGAACAATTACATTTATCATAAATGTAGACATTTGACCAATGTGATTCTTATTTCTAGATAAATATTTATACCAAAAGCTAGGCTTTTAGTATACATCCTAACAATCTCTCACTCATACTAAAAGACTAAGCTGCTATATCTGCTGCCATACATCTGATTCCCAACTCTTAAACATGCTCATCAAAAGCTCTTGCCTTAAAGGCCTTAGTGAAAAGATCTATAGGTCATCATCTAATGTAATCTAGGCAGCAACAACTTCTCCTCGTTTATACTATTTCTCGTATTGGGTGGTACTTGCGCTCTATTGTGTTTTCCTGCCTTATAGACTTATGGTTTCTTCGAGTTTGTTACTGTACCAATATCATTACAATGAATTGTAATAATCTTTGGACAAACCAGAAATCATATCTAAGTCCATCTTGAGGTTATTGAGTCATTTAGCTTTTATGGCTACCTCAGAGGCTTGCCATATACTCAGCTTCTATGGTGGAGTCCAGAAAAATACCTATGCTTATCACTCTTCCATAGTTATGACTTTACCTCCTAAAGTAAACACAAAACCCCGAGGTTGACTTACTATTGTCCCTATCCGATTGGAAATCAAAATCCGTGCAACCCACAGGGACCAAATTAACTGCCTTGTAAACTAGCATATAATCTTAAGTGCCTCTAAGGTACTTCAATATATGCTTTACTGCAGTTCAATGTCCTTATCCAGGGTTACTTTGATATCTGCTAACTATGCCCTTGGCAAAACAGATTTCTGATCTTGTGCATAGCATACATTAGGCTTCCGACAGCCGAAGCATAAAGAACTGTCTTCATTTCCTTTATCTCCTTTGATGTCTACGGAGACATCTCTTTAGATAAAGTTACTCCATGCTAAAAAAGTAAGAAATCTTTCTTGGAGTTTTGCATGCTTAAAACAAGCAAGGATTTTTTTTTCGATATATGAAGCTTGGGATAAGTAAAATATTCTTTTCTTGCGATCCCTTATTACTTTGATCCCAAGAATATATACATTCTCCCAAGTCCTTCATATCGAATTGTTTGGACAATCATACCCTTACTTCTGACAACACTTTGATATTGTTTCCAACTACCAAAAATGTTATCTACGTATAGTACAAGAAATATCACCACGTTTTCATCACACTTTTTGTATACACAAGACTTATCCGGTTACCAAATAAATCCATAGGTCTGGATTACTTTGATAAACCGGATCTTCCAAGACCTTGAAGCTTTGCCTCAGTCCATAGACTGATTGAGCTTGCACACAAGATGCTCTTTGCCCTTTGCAATGAACCCTTCTGGTTGCTTTATATGTATGCTTTATTCAAAACTTCCATTTAAGGAATGCTGTCTTGACATCCACTTGCCAAATAGATAAAAGAATCCGGATAGACTTAAGCATGGCTACCAGTGAAAAAGTTTCCTTTTTCATCAAGCCTTGCTTTGAAAGTTTCTACCTTCCTGTCTATCCCTCTTTTCCTATTATAGACCTTTTTACACCCAAAGACCTTTACATCATTTGGTGGTTCTACAAGCTTCCAGATTTTATTAGAATACATATATTCTAATTCTGTTATTCATTACTCTTTACGAAGATGCTGCATCTTTATCTTGGAGTGCTTCGTCATATGTCCGGAGATCAGGTTCATGTCCTCCAGGGATCGAGTCCAAAAACTCTCCCAAAACATGAATCTTTTTAGGTTTCCTAACAACCCTCCCACTACGACGAGACACTTTCTGCAATTGTGTATCATTGTGATACGTGTTACAGTTTCCTTGTGGTATCTCATCTTGTACAGTTGGTACTAGATTAGACTTGTCTTTTATTATTTCTGTAAGAACAAATTTACTTATGGGCTTATGATTCATTAAATAGTCCTCTTCTAAAAATCAGTCATTGATGCTAACAATGACCTTCTGATTTTTAAGACTATAAACCTACTTTCGTTTCTCTAGGATAACCTACAAACAAGTGAACTCCTGCCAAACTTATCAATATCTCTCATGTGCTAGACCACCCAAATCCGAATATGCTTCAGACTAGGCTTACGCCCATTCTGCAATTCTATGGGAGTAAAGAGTTCTGACTTTAGAAGGTATTATGTTCACTTCTGTTTCTAGTGTATATCCTTAAAACGAATTTGGTAATTAATTCATCATCAATCTACTTATTTCCATAAGAGTCATATTCCTTCTTTCTACTACACCATTCTGTTGGGTGTACTAGGTGCAGCTAGTTGGGATTGAGTCCCGACTTCTGATAAGTGACTCCTAAATTATCCCAAGAGGTACTTGCCACTAAGATCTTACCATAGTGACTTAATACTTTTACTTTAACATTTCTCCGCATCAGCCTTGTACTCTTTGAACTAATCAAAGCACTTAGTCTTGCGGCACATCAAGTAAATGTATCCGTATCTTGAATAGTTGTCTATAAAATAGACGAAATATTCGATACTAACTCTTGTCATAGGATCACACAAATCAGAATGAACCTATTCCAATGTATCTTTGGCTCCATACCCCTTATACTTAAAAGCTTCTTGGTTATTTTTCCTTCCAAGTAAGACTCACAGGTTGGAAAGATTTCCACTACCAATGAACCCAAAAGTTCATCAGCTACCAATGAATCCTACTCAAGTTAATATAACCTAGCCTTAGATGCCAAAGATATAATTGGTTCATTTCCGAAGGTTGCTTCCTCTTAAAGTTAGAAGATGTGTTATAATTTCCATTTATTGCATCGTGGGAGTTATTGGATTATAAATTGTCAACCAACATACCAGAATAGATAACTTCTCTATTTTTCTTGATAACAGCTTTGTTATCAAAATAGACACAATATCTATTCTATAATAGTTTAGAAACTGAAATCAGGTTCTTTCTAAACTTAATACGTAAAGACAATTTCTAATAATCCATATTTTATTCCTATTAAAGGATAAACATCTCCCACTGCAACAGCTGACACTTTTACAGCAGTGCCCATGTGGAAGGTGTTTTTATTTTCATTTAGTTGTCGGGTTTCCTGGAACCCTGCAATGAATTACGGTCATGATTAATGGCATCTGTATCTACACTCCAGGTTCTGGTAGATAACACCACTAAACATGTTTCAACTAATGAATTAAATACACCTATATTTTTTTTTAGTTCTAAAAGGACAGGCTACCTTAATGTCCAAGTCCTATTTCCAATTATTACAATCGGGACTACTAAGTCTTTTCTAAAGTATAACAACTAGGGAATTGACAAACATTTTAAATCCTAAGAATCACAAAAATATTTGGTCAAGATCAATTCCTTAAAATTCCCATGAATTTTGTATGCCACGATAGTGTGGACGTATACAAAATCAAAGAAGAGATTTTATCCATTAATTTTATTATCTCATCAACTTTACTTTATGACGAATAACATTAATAGTTGATCTTTCTTTGATCAAATATTTGGTCAAAGCTTTTGAATTTAAAATAACATTGATTCCTCAAACAATATTATTTAAATTCACCAACACCTCAAACACCGTGAATTTTGCATGCCATGATAGTGTGGAAGTATACAAAATTTAAACATTTGTAAGAGGAGGGGTTTACCCATTAATTATCTTGTCAATAAATCTTTATGACAAATAAAATTACCTCAAACACCGTGAATTTTGTATGCCACGATAGTGTGGACGTATACAAAATCAAACATTTGTAAGAGGGTTTTTTAATTTTATTATCTTGTCATCTTATTTATTTGACAAATCAATAGTTGGTTTTCTTCAGTCACACAAATAATAGCAGTGACTCTGATGGGGAGGATACTATTAGACGTGCCTAAGTGTATACCATTACTTGACACTAAGTCCGTTAATAAGATTGTGTCCCTTCCGATGGGAAAGATCACACGCTCTTAATTAACTTTCTATAATCATCCAAAATGGAAGTTTAAGCTAGTGATCCACAAACAAGCTCATCCGATATGGAGGAAGGCACTCAGAGCCAACGCGCAAGCTTGTTGCATCACTTATAAACCAGTAATGGAGACCGTGGAATTTATTTAAAAATAAATCCCTCTTCCACTTAGTTATTTAAAGTGAGGAATTTTGACTATGCTAGCCTACTTAGCATGCATACTAACAAGCACACACAACACAGCATAAAAAGAAATAAATAGAAAAACTAATTTTCAACTATTATGGCTTTTATCTATTGCTGTCCTCCGTGTGTCGCTAACCCTAGCTGCTGCCATCTTTGGCCACCGCCACCGGGTCTAGTTGTCGCATCCATCTTGCTCCTTGTTCCGCTGCGCCTCTGATCCTCAAAAGGTTCCACGCCTTGCAAGATTCAATACGCGACATAAATAGAATTTTACAATTTTGATCCTATATTCCATAAAAGGAATGTACATGTATCTAGATCAAAAATAAAATCCTAATAAAACTAAATACAGCTCCTGCTGTATTTTATAATACAATCATGCACACACATATAAATGCCCTTGACATGTCCAAGGGTCCAATCACACACATAAAACTATAAGCCATAATAGTTGGATCCTGCATCCACAAAGTTAGCACATCCTACTATTATCCTGCCTAAATTATGTATGACATGTGCATAATTAAACTAATACCAAATACACAGAGGCAAAACCTAGCTCTGATACCAATTACTGGTTGCTACTCGGAAAACCTAGAGGTTCCACTGTACAAAAAATTTGTACAAAGGTCTGACCTGTTCCTAGCTATCATGTGTTCTTTTAAATTAAATTTTGGATCGCCTGCGGAACTTAACACGTTTGATCCAAAACTTAATTTATTTATTCTTTTAGGTTTAGACTTGGATCTCCTGCGGAACTTAACACGTTCGATCCAAATCACCTAAGTTATTAATTCCATTAAATATTAATTTCCATAATTGGTTCCCAATACTGACGTGGCGAGGCACAAGACCTTCTTGGATATGGGAGCAACCACCACCGACTAGACAAAACCTTTTATGGAAAACTAATATTTAATTTCCTAAATTAACTTTAGGTAACCAAAAGGAACAATCAAATCACAAGGAAAAGAAATAAACATAAGAACACTACATCGAAAATAAATTCGAAATACTAGAATCGTAAGCCTCTTGTATTTGGTATTATTTCTGTAAAATACCGGAAAAAAATGACGATAAATAATAAATGAATTTTTCGGAATTTTTGGATATTTTTCGGGAATTTTTCGGAGCTCGTATGGACGAGTTAACGGGGATGAAAACGGGGCCCGGAAAAGCCTGTTTAGGCTACCCATTTAAGTGAGGAAAAGTTATTTTCTTTTCCTTTTCTTTTCCTTTTTCTTTTTATTTATTTCTTTCCCTCGACGCCGAAACCGTGCCCGACTTCTCCTTCTTCCCCCGCGCGCCCGACGCCCTCCTCCGAGCCCTAATCGCCGAGCGGTTTCTTCCTCTTCTCTTCTCCTCCGGCCTTGCCCAAGCGCCGGCGAGCGCAAGCCATTGCCGGCGATCCATCCTCTGCCCTAGACTCACTCCGCACCGTCGCCGAGCCCTAGCATCTCCGCCGACGCCGAGCAGTGCCGGTGACTCATCCTCTGCCTGGACTCACTCAGCACCGCCGGCTTTCTCTACACGCCGAGCTCTGCACAGAGCCACCGCCGACCGAGCCCATTCCTGTCCTCTCCTCCGCGCGGGCTGCGCCCCTTACTCCTCTGCCCTAGAACTCGAGCCGCTGCTGTCGACTGAGACTGTTCTGCCCTAGCGCCGGTTGCCACCACCTCTGTGCCAGCCACTGAGCGTCGACGTCTCTGGACCTAGCACCGTCGCCGAGTTTGCTTCACCGACGCTGTGCCCTAGCACTGTCGCTGGCCACAGGTTCGATCCATCACAGAGTGTAGGCTTTGTACCCTAGCTTTGATTGGAGTTGGGGTTGTATGATCCGTGATCTTCATTGCTTGAGCTTCTGTTTGATCAGTTTTGTTCCAGCAGCAATTTATCTTTGCTGGCCGTAAACAACCCTAGTTGGACAGCAAACTTTGTGACTTCCAGTAGCGGCAGACTTGAGGTAAGTTTGGGATTGTTGATTTTGTTAGGAAGAGATGTTTTTGAAGGTTGATTAGGATCTTACCCTAGTGGTCGTTCAGATTTTTATTTAGCTATTCATTGAGTTCTAGCTAAATAAATGTATGTGTATCGACTGATGCAGGACTTTGACGCGAGACGAGCATCTCGACGTCGGATTGGACCTTTCTATTTTCGGAGGCGGGTACTTTGACTTATGTCTTTGATATGCATGATAAATTGTTTAACAAATAACAATAATTGTGTTACTCTTTGTTTCGGTTGGTCACTACATGATTATAGCATGTTGTTTGTTTATTTATTCTGCTCTGCATATTATCTATATGATCATATATGTTTGAGTAGTGACCCAACCACATGATATGTTATGTTCTAGACTTAGGGTTTGTTTGATGCCCTATTTGGTTGTGTACCATTTATTTGACACATCTTTCAGTTGTACACACTTGTATTTATTTATATGGACCATGCCATATTTTAGTGTCATGCATCATGATTGCATGCTGTACGATTGTCGGCTCTACTATGGTTGAGCTCATCGTCAGTTACATGTACTGCACACACCACCCATGGATTTGTTGTATATCTGGCTGGTGTGTGGCGGTTCTGCTGTTTGGCTCCGTTGGTCAGGTGACTCAGCGTGGTAGCCGGCAGTCAGTTCCGCTCTGTTTGGCTCCGTTGGCATTTAGTGTAGCAGCGTGGTAGCCGGCAGATGGTGGACTCTGTTTGGCTCCGTTGGTCAGGAGACTCAGCGTGGTAGCCGGCAGAGATATCCTCCCGTGTGTCGGGAGATGAGAGCATTGAGCTCCCCCATTTATGATTTGGGGACAGAGGACAGGAGTACTCCGACAGCATTCCGTCCACTCAGTCACTGTCAGGAGCAGTGATGTCCGAGTGCACGGTCACCATATGCATTTATTGCATTTTATTGTTGTGATTGCTGCACTTATATGCTGCATTTGTATGGATGCATTTGATTGACATGCATACAGATTATAGCTTCTTGATCCGACGACTGCTACCTTTGTACCTTGATTCAGTTAGTACGCTTATCTCCGATTTCGTTTCATTGCATTTATTCCTTCTCGTATTCGTGGAGATCGCATGATTAGTGTTGTCTGTTATTTGTTTTATTATGCATATCGGATGTACTGCTGAGTGTTGGACTCACCCGCCTCCATTGTTGATATTTTCAGTTGAGCTGTCAGGAGAGAGTTCCAGCCCCTATCCACCCAGTTCTCTACTAGTTCGTTATTTGTTTTATTTTGGCCTTTTTCTATATCAGACTTTGTTTTAGTATTGTCTTTGGATTTTTCCTATGGATATTATATGGAGTGATACCTTTTGATGGATTTTTGATATGATATTAGATTTCATTCTACTACGTGCCTGTCTGGATGGCAGAAGAGGTGAGTTCGTTGGATTTGAGCTTTACGAGTGTAGTGGAGTAGGGTGGATTTCGAGTCAGAGTCCTATTGTTATTGATTACTATTATTAACTGCATGGTTGTGACAGCCAGAGGCTGAATATCTTTATAAACTGCGTGGTGTTTGTTTTTATTTTTGTTATCATTCCAGCCGCCTGTGGCTGATGTATATGTGATATGTAGAAAGTTTCATATTGTCCGCCGTACAGGGGAGATGCTGCCGAAATTTCTTCGGACAGAGACTCCTCTGGGGCGTGACAATTTCCAAAAATAACTAGTATGATGCGGAAAGGAAAAATTACTAGTTATATCTTCTAGAAAAAATCTCTTGATCTTCTACCGTATTCCTCTTCTAACCTCGGACGTTGTGTGGGCAACGATCTTCCAAGATAAGAAACCACCAATGCACCTTCTTCTCCTCCTAGCTAGGTTCGGCCAAAACAAAAAAGCTTCACCAAGGATGAAGAAAAAACCACCAACCAAGCTCCAAGGGATACAAGCTTTCTCTCCTCCTTCTTCTTCTTCTCCAAGTAGTATTCGGCCACCACAAAAGCTCCAATCAAGAGGAAGGATTCGGCCACCACAAAGAGGAAGAGAGGGAGAGAGGTTGGCCGGCCACAACGCCAAGGAAAAGAGGGAGAGAATAATAGAGGTTGTCACCCTTGAAGGCACCCCCATCCCTTCTTTTATATTCCTTGGCTTTGGCAAATTAGGAAATTTAATTACAATAAAATTTCCTTAATTTTCCTTGACATGAATTAATTGAGAAAAATAAAATAAAATTTCCCAATTAAACTTATAATGGCCGGCCACATCATAGAGAGACAAATTAGACAAGTTTCAATCAACAAATTAAAACTTCCTAATTTGTTTCCAGAAATTTTAAAAATAAAATTTCTCTTCAAAAATCCCTTCATGGTTGATAAAAAGAAATTTCTATAATTTTAATTTTTAACATGTGAATAATTTTCAAAGAGAAAATAAAATATCTTTCCAATCTACAAATAAGGAAAGAGATCTAATCTCTTTCTTTAATCTTTTGTAGACCCTTTTAAGAGATATATTTTAATTTTAATTCTCTTTAATAAATTATATCTTCCACATAATAAAAATTAAAATTAAAATTCTTTTTAATTTCATTATGGCCGGCCCCCTCTAGCTTGGGTTGAAGCTAGGGTCGGCCACCCATAAACCAAGCTTAGGCCGACCCTAGCTTGATTCCCAAGCTAGCTTGGCCGGCCCCCTTATCATGGGTATGAAGGTGGATATAGGTGGGTATAGTACTATATAAATAAGAGGCTACGATAGGGACCGAGAGGAGGAATTGGTTTTGGTCTCCCGATAAAATTAAGCATCCCGTGTTCGCCCCGAACACACAACTTAATTTTATCAATAATAATTCATTTCACTAGAGAACTATTATTGAACTACCGCACCAATCCCAAATTACATTTTTGGGCTCCTTCTTATTATGAGTGTGTTAGTCTCCCTGTGTTTAAGATGTCTAATGTCCACTAATTAAGTAAGTTACTGACAACTCACTTAATTAATATCTAGCTCCAAGAGTAGTACCACTCAACTTCATCGTCATGTCGGACTAAGTCCACCTGTAGGGTTTAACATGACAATCCTTATGAGCTCCTCTTGGGGACATTCTCAACCTAGATCACTAGGACACAGTTTCCTTCTACAATCAACAACACACACTATAAGTGATATCATTTCCCAACTTATCGGGCTTATTGATTTATCGAACTAAATCTCACCCATTGATAAATTAAAGAAATAAATATCAAATATATGTGCTTGTTATTATATTAGGATTAAGAGCACACACTTCCATAATAACTGAGGTTTTTGTTCCTTTATAAAGTCAGTATAAAAGAAACGACCTCAAATGGTCCTACTCAATAAACTTTAAGTGTACTAGTGTAATTATATAGTTAAGATAAACTAATACCTAATTACACTACGACCTTCCAATGGTTTGTTTCTTTCCATCTTGGTCGTGAGCTACTGTTTATAATTTATAAGGAACCGATAACATGATCTTCTGCGTGTGACACCACACACCATGTTATCTACAATATAAATTAATTGAACAATTACATTTATCATAAATGTAGACATTTGACCAATGTGATTCTTATTTCTAGATAAATATTTATACCAAAAGCTAGGCTTTTAGTATACATCCTAACAATGTCTTCTCTTATTTCTTCAAGACCATTTTTACTCATGGGTTTATGGTTCATCACATAGTCCTCTTCTAAAAATCGGGCATTAGTGCTGACAATGACCTTCTGATCTTTAGGACTATAAAATAAATCACCTTTCGTTCTTTTAAGATAACCCACAAATAAGCGAACTTCTGTACGTGATTCTAACTTATCAGCATCTCCCTTCTGATCTTTAGGACTATAAAATAAATCACCTTTCATTCCTTTAAGATAACCCACAAATAAGCGAACTTCTGTACGTGATTCTAACTTATCAACATCTCCCTTTTAGCACACATGTGCTGGACTATCCCAATTCCAAATGTGTTTCAAACTAGGTTTAAGCTCATTCCACAATTCTGTTGGTGTAGAAATTTAAAAAATTACATTTATCGATCCTATATTCCATGAAGGAATGGACATGTAATGTAGATCGAATAAAATGTAAAATAAACTAATACAGCTCCGACTGTATTTAATAATTACAATCATACACACACAAAATACCCTCGACATGCCCGAGGGTTCAAATCACATACAAACATAATAAGCCATAATAGTTGGAACTGGGATGCCTGCAACCATAGAGTTAATCTATCTTGCATATCCCACTATTATCCTGCCTAAATTATATATGAACAGTGCATAATTTAACCGAAAACTAATCACACAGAGGTAGAAAACCCGCTCTGATACCAATTGTTGGGTGCTACTCGGAAGTTCGTTCCGTTTCCCTTGTAAAAAAAAAATTTATACAAGCATAGAACTTTTCCTAGTAATTCATGTGCTTTTCAGAAGTTGAACTTGGATTGCAAACGAAACTTAACATTATTAATCCAAGTTTAACTCATGTGTTCTTCAAAAGTTAAACCATATTACAGAAGTTGATTAAATATCTATTCCAAGGATTGACTTCCAGGTCGCTGGCGAGACACTCGGCCTTCTTGGTTATGAGATCATCCACCACTTCCTAGACAAAGTCTTTTAAAGAAATTGAATATTTAAACTCCTTACAGTAACCTTAGGTTTAACTACAGAGACCATAATCGAAGCACAAGATCGAAATACAAAATCGATACACAAAGTTGAAACACAAAATCGCTAGCCTCTTGTATTGGAATTTCAGGATTCATTCAAAGAAAACAAAACTAGTTACGCTGCGGAATAAATAACTAGTTGTACCTTTCTTCGTAGACAAAGACCTCTTGATCTTCTGTCGTATTCCTCTTCTCTTCTTGAACGTCGTGTGGGCGACGATATACCAAGACAAAAACACCCGAACCCTTTTTGTTTCCAAACCGCCTACCACCAAAAGATGCAAAGAAAAGGGGTGCCTCCTCCTTCTTCTTCTCCTCCAAACCGCCGGCCACCAAGGTGCTTCGTCTCTTCGTTTTCTTTTCCTCCAAGCTCCGACCACCAAGAGAAGATGGGGTGCCGACCCTAGAGGGAAGAAAGTGTTGGGGTTGCAAGGTTGCAAACATAGTCCCATATTGGAAACACATGGGAAAGATCATGGGTTTATAAGAGAAAAAGATATCTCCATTGGTATGAGGCCTTTTGGGGAGAGCCCAAGAGCAAAACCATGAGGGTTTAGGCCCAAAGTGGATAATATCATGCAATTGTGGAGATATCTAAATTCTTTTCGATCCAACAATTGGTATCAGAGCCCGGACTGCTAGAAGGTTTAACCACCGACTATGCACAAGAGCTATGGTCTGATTGAACCATGTGAGTACAATATTGACCTCGAACAAAGAAAGTAGGGGCTCCTATGTTCGGATCAAGAGGACCAGACACCAGGCAGGAAGTCCTAGTTGCGGCTAGGCAAGGAAGTCCTAGTAGGTCGGGTAGACCGAGGGGCAGGAAGACCTGGTGGGTCGAGGATCGGACGTGGGAGGCCTATGGTCCTTTGTTTGAGGGGGGGATTGTTGGGGTTGCAAGGTTGCAAACATAGTCCCATATTGGAAACACATGGGAAAGATCATGGGTTTATAAGAGAAAAAGATATCTCCATTGGTATGAGGCCTTTTGGGGAGAGCCCAAGAGCAAAACCATGAGGGTTTAGGCCCAAAGTGGACAATATCATGCAATTGTGGAGATATCTAAATTCTTTTCGATCCAACAGAAAGGGAAGAAGAAAAGAAAGTGGGGCGCCAACCCTAGAGGGAAGAAAGGGAAGAAGAAAAAGATGAGGCGCCGACCTTAAGGGAAATGAGAGGGTTTTTAGTTGTGGAGAAAAACTTATCAATTCTTAATTGATTGATTGTTGTGTCACAACCTCCTCTCCTTTTATAACCTTTTGTGCCAGATTAAAAAAGGACAAAAAGGAATAGATTTTTTAGAATTCTGTTGAGAGAAAAATCTCCCTTTTCATAACTCCTTTTTATTTTATTTTATTTTATTTTCTTTTCTTTTATTGTGGCCGACCTTATGCTTGGGCACCAAGCAAGGCTTGGCCGGCCCTATGCTTGGGCAACAAGCAAGGCTTGGCCAACCCCTTGCTTGGGCACCAAGTAAGGATGTGGCCAACCCCTTTCTTGGGTAGGAAGCAAGACCAAAATGGGTGAATGCGAGACTTTATAGAGGCTACAACAAGGACCGAGAGGAGGAATTGGTTTTGGCCTTCGATAGACTTGAGCTTCTTGTGTTCGACCCGAACACCCAACTCAAGTTCATCAATAATAACTAATACCACTAAAGAGTTATTATTGAACTACCGCACCAATTCCATATTATAATATGAGCTCCTACTTATCATGAGTGCGTTAGTCTCCCTATATTTAAGATATCGTATGTCCGTTAATTAAATGAGTTACTGACAACTCACTTAATTAGCATCTAGCTCCAAGAGTAGTACCACTCAACCTTATTATCATGTCGGACTAAGTCCACCTGCAGGGTTTACATGATAATCCTTATGAGCTCCTCAAGGGGACATCATCAACCTAAATAAATAGGACACAGTTTCCTTTTATAATCAATAACACGTCATATAAATGATATTATCTCCCAACTCATCGGACATATTGATTTAACGAATAAATCTCACCCATTGATAAGTCAAAGAAACAAATACTAAGTATATATACGTGTTTGTTATTATATCGGGATTAAGAGAACGCACATCCATAAGAACAGAGGTTCTGTTCTTTTATGCAGTCAATATAAATCGAACAACCTCAAATGATCTTGCTCAATACACACATAGTGTACTAGTGTAATTTTATAGTCAAGACAGACTAATACCAAATTGCACTACACCCGTTCCAATGGTTTGTCCATATCTATCTCGGTCGTGAGCTACTATTAATAATTTATAAGGAACTAATAACATGATCTTCTGTGTGGCACCACACATCATGTTATCTACAATATAAATTAAATGGACAACTGCATTAACATATAAAATACAACATTTGACTAAAGTGATTCTCATTTCAAAATATAAATGCTCATACAAAAAGAAAAGCTTTTAGTATACATCCTAATAGTTACTTCGTCGCAAACTCCTCTTGTTCTTTAAAATCAAAGTAAAAATCAAAATTAAGCCGTGCTTGTGAATTCTAGTTCTCAAGCAACAGACCTTCCCATTGACATCCCTCAGTTAACAAACCGAGATATTTTCTGAATTTCGAGGACCATGTGGTAAATATACTCAATATTTTATCACCAAATTGTATACATCAAGTAAATCCATTCACTAATTAGCTTTTTTTTACTGATTTCCATTTTTGTAGAACAATGCAATCCTTTCTGATGATGCAAATGCTCAAATGATGCCCACCAACGAACTTCTCGAATCGGTATCTCTCGTTATAGTTTATGATCGCCTTGCCTTGTAAATTTCATGTAAAGAGTTTCCGAAGGAGATTATCCTTGATTGCTGAACAGGAACAATTTGCACTAGCTATGGTTTCATCGGAGAAGAGACGCGACATGAAGAACACAACAACAACAATAAGGAAAATCAGCTCAAAAATGAGATTGCGGGTGTCGTTGATGAGCTCTTGCAGAGGGAAGTTTCAAAGGCAATCAGAAATCCACCTTCAGACGGATACAATTGGAGTAAATACGGGCAAAAGAAAGTGAAGGGAACTAGTTTCCAAGGAGCTATTGCAAATGCACATATCCGGATTGCAAGGCGAAGAATACTCGGCCGAAGGTTACCGAAGGTTATACCGCATAAATAGCTCCTGCAAGCTAACCCCTCCTTCAATCTCATCAGTATCTAAGCGCAAGAAACAGCCTACAATCTCAATAAAGAAGATGATAACGACTCAAGAAAAAGATTGGTTTGTTAGGTTAGGCTCTTTTCTTACCTTGTTAGATTGTTTTAGGAAGTTGGATAAGTACATTGTACTGCTTAAGTGAGCTCATCTTCGAGATATGCTCGCCAACAAAAGTGGGTGGCTAAAATGGTTAAAGTATAGGCAAAAGGGTTGTGAAAGGAAACTTGAAACCAAGTTAACTATTTATACAACTATAATCAAATTTTTACCCAAAACTTAATCTGTTAGTATACTCTTGCATTTTATTTTATTTTATTTTATTGTTGCTAATTAAGTGATCAAGTAAAAATGTTATTCTTATATTAGAAAAGATGGTCGATTCTAGTTTTTGAACTAGCAAAATCAGTCAGTATTAGCAAAATCAATCTTTGGACTACATACAGAGAAGATGTGTATATACATGTTAAAGAATGCTGGGGTATGATGTCATAATAAGATATCATATTATTATCATCTAGGTACTATAGTTCGATCTCTAACTATAACGTATTTATAAAAAATTTTTTCAAATATGACACGTAACTAAAGGATATTATATTTCTGGACTGTTTGTCATGTGTATTTCCTGATTTATCTTAATTATTGATGGAAAAATTTTATAAGATTAGATTGATCATCCTAGGACTAATCAATGAGGTTAACTAAATTTATTAAAGTGAATAAAAAATGGACACGGTTAGACTCTAATATACCAATAAGAGAATAGTTTTACATTGGAAGTTTCATGGCAAGAAGAATGGATTATATTGAATCCCATTTTAAAGATGCTATGAATATGATTAGCTGAGAGAGTATGACATACACGTGTGTGCGTTTTCGCATATAATTAAGGGATGTAAATCCAGCTCAAATTGACTCATCTATTAGTGTGATCTTCGCACATCCAATGTCGAACTGATTAAAATAAAATTACCATGTAGCTTATGTTTAGAGCCACAATAGAAAATTTACGATTGAATAATGATCCTTAAGAGTATTATGCCAGTTTTACTATAATATCTTTAAAATTTAAGATAAATTATCTATTTTATTAAATTTTAAACAATCATTTTTTTACTGTATATTATATTAGCTATCTTAAAATTTTTATTATCTTCATTTTAACATAAATCTAAATTCAGGGAATTGTAATCAAATCTGATGGAAGTGGGATTTTTTTTAAAAAAAATAATAAAAAAATTAAGGATAGTAATTGATTTTACATAAGCTGGTGATACGGCAATAGAGGGGGTCCACTCAGCATGGGTCAACTATCGAGGTGAAGGTCAAAGTTAAGATGGTCAACACCAAAATGTCAAAAGGCTCACATACGGTGGCTGAGCGAAGGACGGTTACAGCGGCTGGTCGGGACAATCAGGGTCAGATCGGCAAGAGACTACAAAGGCCGTTCGAATAATAAGTATTCAGACAGGCCAATCGTCTTGCTCGGATAATATGGTAAGACAACCAGACGCTCATGGTGGAGCAGCAAGACGCTAAGGAGATCGGAGAGCTTGTTCGAACGGGGAGGACATGCTACTACACTTAGTCACCATAAGAAAGAGCAATTGAGGTCTACAGAGCGAAGGAATCCCGACCGAGCGACTACCTCTCTCGGTCAAGCAGCCGGATCCTTGTCATCTCTCTGAAGCCGACAGAGCGGAGGAGTCCCGGCCGATCGACTATCCCGCTCGGCCAAGTAGCAGGACCTGACCATCAACTGAGCGAAGGAATCCTGACCGAGCGGCTACCCCGCTCGGTCAAATAGCGGGATCATTGTCGTATCTCTCAAATCCTTTTGGGAGATAGTGTCGTTAACATGAGGCCTGATTGACAGACGGATCGTACGGCAAAAACTTCTACTATCTTATCAAAGATATACATGCCCTGTTAAGATATGGTGTCAGAGGTACTTTCCTGACAAGTCCCTTCATAGAATATACTGAAGAACATGCCCACATCTCAAGGAGCGGCATATCACCCACCAAGACTCTATATAAAGGGGGGTTCATCATCGGCAGAGATACGCGTGATTATTATTTGCACTTGTGTTACTGTTGCTCCGCTTTCCTCAACATTTTCGGTGACTAACTTGAGCATCGGAGGGCCAACGCCGAGGACCCTTTACTTGACTCGGCACTGACGTTACTTGTTTTACAGAATGGAATGCGCTCTACAACCAATCAACATAGCTACCGCATCTCAACTTTCCACCCTCTTATTTTTGGACAAGATCAACATGCTCTAAATGGCAAGAAGCAAAAATTGCCCATGTAGGTGAAGCTTGTGTTTCGATCCTACAGAGGCAATTAATGGTCATTAAGTGGCACATGATTAATAGTCAATTATACCATTTGGGTAGAATTTAATTAGTCACAAACAACTAGTTTTGGGTTGTAACATGCTCTATTACACGAAATATTTCAGAAGCCAATAGATTTTGTGTCAAGTTAAATTATTAATCTGTGTTTATTGGGAGCAAATTACAAAGGCAAGTCATATATCATTGGAAAATCATAAATATCTAGTTTCAAAAAAAAAAAAAAAAAAAACGGTGCTCTAAAATAATATTCATATATAAAATTAAGACCATATTGACAGAAGATGGTTAGGCTGAACATGTTACTCAGGAAACATTTATAATTGTGCTCATGAAGAATGAACTCACTCGAGATACATTTATTAATGGTGCTTAAGGATGAACCCATTTGGTAAAAATTGAAAATCTATCCGAGAATTTAAAGATTAACATTAATTCGGAAATTAGAAAAGATCAATATTTTCTTGGTACTTGCAAAATACCTTTGTATGTTTTATTTTATTGTTAAACGCACTTTTTATTCTCGACGACCTAGAAATATAAATTGCATTTAACAAGGGCTAAGAAAATCTAAATCTGATTTAAAATAGTTTCACGCATCTTATTTTAAATCTCTTCTATAAAATTCATCATTTGTATTGTTGGCAGGGTTTTGAGATAATCTTATTATTAGAAGATTTATCTTTTTATTATTTTTATAAATTATATAGTAGATTTTTTTATAACGGTGAGTATTGATAGGAGTTTGTATCCTCTGTCTCAAAATCATATGTTCTCTCTATTCTACTTGTCGATCAGATGGATCAAATCGTATCTTAAAGATGTTGCACAGATCTCAAAAATATAATGATCGTCTGACACATGATTTCAAGATAGAAAATTCGAACTATCTCAATTTGGATGTGTGGATGAATTTAGGTCGAATTGAACAAGGGTATTACATTAAAAAAAAAAATGTCCAATTCAAACATACTCTAATCAACACGAAAATTATAAATTAAAATCCGGACCTACTGGAAGTCTGGAATAACTTGCTCAATCTAATCTAATTTTTTAATGTGATATTATTCTTTCATTATTTAATACAATAATTAAATAAAAATTAAAAATACATAATAATAATATTTTAATTAAGAAAAATATTAGTAAAATATATAACTTTAAAATGAAAATAAAAAACAAATCACTTTTCTACCTGAATTCGACCTGACATAATTTTTTTTCTGGATCAGATTTTATATCCCATTTAAATCCAACCCGAATTCTAAAATTTTCATTTCTAACTCGATATTTTTTCGATTGACTTAAATCATATTTATTCTTGACACCCCTAATTCTTAATTTAATTTTAAAATATATTTTCATCAATATTTAAATAAATTTTATTATTATTATCTAAGTTTTTTTATTTTTTCTTCAATATATTTGTCATATTTTAATATCATCTAATTTAGATATTTATTAATGTACATATACATAATCCAGTAAGTATTTGAGATATAGCTATAGTAATTCAGATAATAATGGGCTTTATTGGACTAATAATGACCCAGTTATGCGCATCAATGTGGATTGTTATAGGCTTTCCTGGGCTTTTGCTTCTTATGGGCCGTTCTCATTTTTTAAAAAAAGTTTATTTAGTTTTTTATATTATAGAAATAAATTCGGACCTTATAAAAAGTTTGTTTATTTTTTAAAACAGTTCGTTAGAGTTTTATTAAAATAATTAGGAATTTTTTTAGGAAAATCTGTTATTTCACAAAAAAAAAAAAAAGCATGGTAACCATCTATAAAAGGGAAAGAGAGTTTAGAATCTCACATACTAAATTAGTTTTGTGTTTGACTTCTATTTCTCTAGATAAGTATCATGTCTTTATTTGTTTTGTTGTGTAAAAGATTTTTCACTGTTAGAACGGGGAGAGGGTTTAAGATCTGATATGCCTAAAATGTTGAGTTTTGATTTTTATTTATCTTCGAAAGTATTGTGTCTCTATTCGTTGCGTAATTGTTCTTTTTTTTTTAATTATCGGAACATTGTGGACTTTTATTGATTTCACTGGGCTATGAGTAGGTGATGCTAAATCCTATTTGAATTTTTTATGGGTTGCATTGAATTTTAATTAAGTCAATTTTTAATAAGAAGTTTATTTAATCTTTTTATATTTTAAAAATAAACTGGGGCCTACGTAAAAAGTTTTGTTTTTTAAATTACAAACTGTTAAATTTTTTACTAAAATAAATGGGGGTGTTATTAGGGTTTAGGGTTTTATTAGGGTTTTATTAGGAAATTATGTTACTTCACCCCAAAAAAAAATATATTCTTCATCTATAAAAAGAGGTGAAAATCATGTAAAAATTCTTTATTTTTAAATTTACAAATTTCTTTTTTTAAAAAAATAAATAAATTCATTTAGTTTTGTATTTTAAAAGTAAGTTGGGAAGAATTCTCTTAGCTTTTTTTATAATTGGGTAATAAATTTTTACTAGAAAATATGTAGAGTTTTTATTAGAAAAATTTATTATTTATTAAAAAAAGTTACAGTGCAACATAAAAAACCTCCTTTTTATTTGATTTACTAATTTTATTTTCTTAAAATTTTAAATAATATTTTTATAATTCAGGTGTCTTTTTGAATTTGGCTCTACTAAGAAGATATCTTTCTCCTAATTTACCTATCGGAAAAAGAAGTTAATTGCCGCGGCAAGATCAACATATTGAAGAAGGGATGACAGATTTCAACAATTTCAAATCATACTTTTTGCCGCATGATCAAGGATTGCAACCCTCACAAGATAATGATCAAAATTTCCTTCTAAGACAGAGTCAACGTCAAAATGAAGCCGCACTTCATGTTGACATCCCTCACTCCACAAACCCAAGACAGTTATTGAATTTCGACTACTATGCGGTAAAGATTCTACATTATGTGTTTCATAAACAAATAAATCCATTCGCTAACTAACTTCTTTTACTTATCTTTTGTTTAGAACAATGCAATCCTTTTCGATGATGCAAATGCTCAAATGATGTGTTCCAACGAGCTTCTCGAATCGGTATTCTCTCATTGCAGTTTCCGATTGCCTTGCCTTGTACAATTCATGTAAAGTTAAGTGTTTCTAACGAAGTTTATACTTTGTTGTTGAACAGGAACAATATGCACTAGCTATGGTTGAAAAATACCACAATAATAACAACAACAATGAAAATCAGCTCGAAAATGAGGTTGAGGGCGCTGTTGCTAAGCCATTGATGAGGGAAGTTTCAAAGGCAATCGGGAATCCGCCTTCAGACGGATACAATTGGAGGAAATACGGACAGAAGAATGTGAAAGGAAACAACTTTCCGAGGAACTACTACAAATGCACATATCCAAATTGTGAAGCAAAGAAAAAGGTCGAATACTCGGCCGAAGGTTATGCCGCGGAAATAATCTATAAGGGCTCGCATGACCACCCTCAAGTTAACCCCTCCTGCGATCTCGTCAGTATCTACTTAGCACAAGAAATGGCCGACAATCTCGATAATGAAGTTGATAATGACTTAAGAAACAGGTTTGTTTGTTAGTTAGTTAGTTTGTTATTTTAGACCCATTTCTTAACTTGTTTGTTTGTTTTAGAAGGTTGGATCAGTACGTTGCTACTTCTCAAATGAGCTCATCTTCGAGATCTGTTCGCCAACAAAAGTGGGTGGCTCAATTAGTAAGTGACCATGAAGTGCTCGATGATGGATATCGCTGGCGAAAGTATGGGCAAAAGACTGTGAAAGGAAACTTAAAACCAAGGTAACTATCTATACAACTACAATCAAATTTTTATCTCACTAAGTGGGATCAAGCCTTAATCACTTAATAATCTTCAATTTTATCTTATTTTCTCATTACTAATCAAATCTTATTAAGCAAAAATATTATTCTTATATGTTGATTAATTCTAGTTATTGATGATGTAGGAATTACTATATGTGCACTCATCATGGATGCATAGTGAAGAAGCACGTAGAGAAGGAAGTAGATGATCATAATCGCAACATACTATTGATAACCTACGAAGGCCTTCACAACCATGGAATTCCAATGACAAAGCACAATATTGACAACAATTTGCACTTTCCATTCGCCCATCACAATCAAGCTAAAAACTTGCAGTTCGAGACAAGAGTTGAGGCAACGACAACGGCAAACCAAGAAGAAAGGTTCATGAGATTTGAATGCCCTAATCCTCTCAAAACGGTTCATGCAACACCAATTAGTGTGGAACAATGTCCTCGACCTAACTTGGGTTATCGACCTATCATTATGCCTTATGTTGGCATTCGTGGGAAGGTAGAGCGCACACAAGAGTTCAATGCTTCCTCCTCGAGGACACAATTGCCTATGCAAGATAATGTTCTCCAAGGATTTGATATGACGGTGACAATGGCACCATCTCAATCACGTCGAATGTAATTTAGTCTGTATATTTGTATATTTGGGAAGAAAACTGACTTGCGTTATTATTGTTATCGGTCGATAAGTATCATGAATTCTCTGCGTCTAGAGTATCGACTAGTGTTGCTTATGAGCTATTAAGATTTATGTCTAACACCTCAATTTTATTAGAGCTTATGATTTTTAATATTTTTAATATTATTTAGATTTAAAAACATCTATTTTTTTATTTTTAATTATTATAATTTTATTTGTGAGTTATTTTAAAAGAAGTTCATTTAGTTTTTATATTTTAAAAATAAGGTGGGAAGAAGTCTCTTAGATTTTTTTTATTTGGGTAATTAAAATTTTTACTAGAAAAATATGTTAGAGTTTTTATTAGAAAAATTTATTATTTATTTAAAAAAAGTTACGTTGGAGTGCGGCATAAAAAGCCTCCTTTATATATATATATAGTCTTTCTCATAATTCACAGATTTCAACAATTTTAATCCATACTATTTAATGGATGATCAAGGATTGCAACCCTTGATGTTGCTGTAATAGGTCATATGGTTGATTTTCAACATGTGTGAAATATATCGTATGTCACCTGATCCCCCGCACAATGGGTCACTGTGTTGGGTGAAATCTATTATAATTTACCTTTCTTTCAGATTGCATGAGCTAATCCCAGAAGGCCTTGGGGCAAGAATTATCATTTGCTGCAGAAGGATTGCAATCCTTGCATCTTAATGATCAAAATGCCCTCCTTAGAGTCGTTACTTCGTCGCAAACTCCTCTTGTTCTTTAAAATCGAAGTGAAAATCAAAATCAAACCATGCTTGTGAATTCTAGTTCTCAACCAACAGACCTTCCCATTGACGGATATCCCTCAGTTCACATACCGAGACATTTTCTGAATTTCAAGGACCATGTGGTAAAGATATATACTCAATTTTTTATCACCAAATTGCATACATCAAGTAAATCCATTTGCTAATTAACTTCTTTTACTGATTTCCATTTTTTAAGAACAATGCAATCCTTTCTAATGATGCAAATGCTCAAATGATGCGCACCAACTAGTTTCTCGAATCAGTATCTCTTGTTGTAGTTTACGATCGCCTTGCCTTGTAAAATTCATGTAAAGTGTTTCCGAAGAAGATTATACTGGATTGCTGAACAGGAACAATTTGCACTAGCTATGGTTTCATCGGAGAAGACACGAAATGAAGAACACAACAACAACAACAAGGAAAATCAGCTAAAAAATGAGGTTGCGGGTGTCGTTGCTGAGCTATTGCCGAGGGAAGTTTCAAAGGCAATCGGAAATCCAGCCTCAGACGGATACAATTGGAGGACATACAGGCAAAAGAAAATGAAGGGAACTAGTTTCCAAGGAGCTACTGCAAATGCACATATCCGGATTACAAGGCAACGAATACTCGGCCGAAGGTTATACCGCGGAAATAATCTATAAGGGCAAGCATGACCACCCTCAAGCTAACCCCTCCTGCGATCTTTTGTTTAGGCTCTTTTCTTACCTTGTTAGATTGTTTTAGGAAGTTGGATAAGTACTTTGCTACTACTCATCTTCGAGATATGCTCGCCAACAATAGTGGGTGGCTAAAATGGTTAAAGTATAGGCAAAAGGGTTGTGAAAGGAAACTTGAAACCAAGTTAACTATTTATACAACTATAATCAAATTTTTATCTCTCATCAAAACTTAATCGGTTAGTATATACTTGAATTTTATTTTATTTTATTTTATCGTTACTAATCAAGTGAACGAACAAAAATGTTATTCTTATATTTTGATTTTAGAAATGATGGCTGATTCTAATTTTTGATGTTGTAGGAATTAGTACATATATACTCATCCTGGATAGATAGTGAGGAAGCACGTAGAGAGGACGACTAGCACCCTTTTTTTTTCCTATAGACATTGACAATAAATGGATGGGCTCCCCTGGACCCTCGCTCATCCGCCTTTAGCATTCTCAATGACAAACCTTTCGAGCCCTAGCACAATGCCTTGAGAAGAAGACGTTGGGCGATATATAAGCCTATCATCCTTCTCCAATGTCCACCTCAAAGCATACCTAAGTTTGTTCATTTCTCTTTGTCTTCTTAATTATGAACATAATGAAGAACAAAGAAATGCCTTAGCTTGTGAAGTTTGATGGATAATTAAGCTACCTTGTAGCTAGTATTAAATACTGTTTGTTTATGCTGCTGTTCTTAAGCTGATTGGTTAAGGGTCTTTAATTGAATATAATTGCATGCCCACAGTTTAGTGTTTTTTAGGCCTTGAGATCCTTTTCATGTCAAACTTTTGAGCCTTAAAGTCTCTCCTATCTTTATTGTTGATTTTGACAAATTTGTACTAGCGTTAATATGTTGTTCTAGCAATTGTTTGCGACCAGCTTTCAGTTGTTGATCTTATCTAAGGAACTATAACCAGAAATAATGTGTCAATCGATGTATATTTCTAAACAATGGATTTGATAGTCGCTTTTGGTATTCGTGTGTGAATCAACCAGTTTGATATTTATCCGTTGCATCAGTTTGGTATGAGCCGAGTTGATCTTGTGGAAGTATGCCACCGAGAAGACAACAACAAGTCGACTATGCTTTTGATCGTGATATAGAGCAGCAATTTCAAGAGATGAACGTTTATGAAGAGGATGTTTAGATATTCAATAATCCGGTTTATGACAATGATGAGGTGGTTACTTACGAGGATGACCCGCAACTGCAACTTGCTTAACCCTTTTTTGTATGAACGTCAATGCACAGTAGCAAATTACATGAATGGAGGGTTTCAGAAACCATGGCATGCTTTCACGTCCGTCTCACCTCTGTTTGCCCATGCTCCTTCAGAAAAAGGCCTCGCTGGCTTTGCAATTGACTTCCTTATGGGGGAGTTTTTGCTGCAGTGTCCAAAACTGCTGCAGCTCCCATTGAACATGTGAAGCTGCTGATCCAGAATCAGGATGAGACGATCTAGTTGTTAGATAATCTGTTAGTGATTTTGCGGAATTAGTTAAATTGAAATTGTACTAAATTAAATTCAATTTATTCGTTGATATGACCTGAACAGATAATCTCAGGTTGCCAGCGGATGCTGATTAATTTCTATCAAATGCTGAGTGTAGATTACAGAGTGACCGAGTGCAGAGTGACCAAGTGGGTAGATCGGCCGAGTGGTAGAGTGGCCGAGCAAGCCGAGTGGTTGAGCGGGTAGAGCGGCCGAGCGGACAGATCAGCCGAGCCAACAGATCGACTGAGTGGCAAAGCGGCCAAGTAGCAAGGCGGCCGAGTAGGCAGGCACTGGTATTTTTTTTTTATCAAAGCTGATTTTGAGCAAAAATCGGTTGATAGATCAAATTACTTTAGATTGACATAAACGAGTTCTTATATGTTTGTCAACATCTCCTGATTATATTTATGCCCTCACACGTTAATTTGACAAAATATATTGAGAGCAATGATTTTTTAAATATGAATTAAAATTTTCAAATATATTAGTGCTAAAAAAATCACTACTCTTAATATTGAGTCAAATTGATATTTGAGAGAATGAATATAATTAGGAAAGTTAGCCGAACATATTGGAACTAGATTCATATTAATCTAAGGTCGTTTGGTCTATCAACCGATTTTACCTAAAATTAACTTTAATAAAAAAAAAAACAAATCAATGACGGATTTGCTCAAAATTTCGACGTTTAATTTTTTTTCATACATATTTATATTCAAAAAATTGTTACTCTCAATATATTAAGTCAAATTGATATTTTAGAGTATGTATATAATCAGGAGAAGTAGACGAACACATAGGAGATAGTTTTATGTTAATCCGAGATCATTTAGTCCATCAGTAGGTTTTGCCCAAAATCATCTAATGAAACAAATGATCTCGGATTGATATGAAACTAGTTCTTATGTGTTCGTCTACCTCTTCTGATTATATCTATGTCCTTAAATATTAATTTAACTCAATATATTGAGAGCAATACTTTTTTAAACACGAATGTGTCCTGCATGCTTGGTAAATATTTTTAGAACACACAATATCTAACTTTAACCATTTATCATACATCAAAACCTGAGTTTGATTATTAGTGCAAACTACACCAATATAATCGACTAATGATTTAGTAAAAATACTAAAAAGAGTTATTGATTAAACATATTAGAGTAATTTTAATGTTAAAAAAATCACTACTCTCAATATGTTGAGTCAAATTAATATTTGAGGACATTTATATAATTAGGAGATTTATGAACACATAGAAATTGGTTTCTCATTTTAAATCCTCTACGTCACTCAACTGGTTTCAAATATATTTATTTATTATTATTTTTTCAAATCCACCATGAATTCATGGATTCGTCACCGAAATAAAATAAATAAATGTGTCTGAAGCTTGTTGAGTGTTCGGAATGATATGAAACTAATTCTATGTGTTCTTATAATCTACTTATTAAATAAATATCCTTAAATATAAATTTGAATCAATATATTGAGATTAGTGTTTCTTAATATGAATGTGTTTGAAATTCTAATTCGTGTTAAATAAAAATCTTTGATTTTATTATATTAAGTCAAATTAATGTTTGAGAGCATAGATATAATCAAGAGAACTAAGCAAACACATGTAAACTGATTTCATGTCATTTTGAGTTTTTTAGGTATATATACAGATTTCGATACATTTATTTATTTTTATGTCCAAAATCGGTTGAGTGACCTAGAGATTTCGGAATGATATGAAAATCAGTTCTTATACGTTTGTATAAATCTCCTGATTATATAAATATCCTCAAATTTAAATTTGATCCAATATATTGAGATCAATAATTTTTTTTATCACAAATGTGTCCAAAATTTTAATTCATGTTAAAAAAATATTTGATCTCAATATATTAAGTCAAATTGATATATTTTTATATTTTTTTATAATATGCGCTAAATTCGTCGCATAAGTGGCTGCATTAAGTCCATATATTTTGCAAACTTTTGTGATGAATTCTAAATTCGTTGTAGATTTTACAACAAATATTATTTTCATTATAAAATTTACAATAAATATAGAATTCATCATAAAATCTGCCCTTTGAAATAATGTGAACTAAGCATGGCGTCGTGAAACTTGCCCTTTGAAATAATTAGGGTTTTTCAAAGCGCCAAACCCTAACGCCGGCCAGGCGTCCGACTTCCACCAAATTGAGGTTTACTAAGGAAGGAATTAAGGAGCATTCATACTTCACCGAGCTGCATCTTTCAGCCACTCATTCTATAATTGAGTTGACCAAAAATTTAAATTTATCAGTCAACGTTACTCTTTCACAACTGGGTTCCTTTTCAGGCATTAATATTTTTTTTCAATAATTTAGATATTCAATTCTAACAATCCGATTAATTCTGAAGGTAAAAATTCGTTATCATAAATCCACCACCAGTTAAATTCAAAAGACACAAGTGAGTCACGTAGAGATGGTTTTCTAACTTCATGATAGTTTAAAGTCTACGGACGTCCAAAAATACCTAATATAATCTATTTGAACTCTCGTTGCATAAAAATGAGCCCCAGTTCTTATCACCGCACGTGTTCCATGAGCCCTTTTCCAAGTATGAATGATCATACTCAGAATACATGTTTCTTCACGTATGCATTAATTATAGCACTGTTCAAACAGGAATTAATCTGCCGGCCAACTTTGTGGGACCATTTTGGAGTTATTTGGTTAATCATTTCGTTCGATTGATCATGGATTAGATCACGGTTCCATGTCTCCTCTCAAAATCTGTGTAAAATCATTTTAATGAGAGCCGTTAGTGAATTAAACATTTGTAAGTTCTGTGTTTAGAGCAATAAGAATTTATTTATGTTTGTTTAAAGTATATGTTAATTGTTAGAGTAGTTTTGAGTAAATCTGTTTTAACATAGTCAAAAGTATTTAATAATTATGGTTATTATTTTTAATTGATGAAAACGGTTCAAAGATTAATTAAAATTATTTTAATTTAACTAAATAATTGTTGATGCGGCAATTTAATGAAGCGAGCAACCATGGAGTTGCCAGGATGGCCTCAAGATATTTGAAGGAGGTAAATCATGAGAACAGATTTTTTGGTTCGTAAATTGTAGATCAGGGGATGATCCTTACATGAGGACTTTTGATTTGGATGGACCTCATCTATTTAAAGATGGGATCCGTCTAAATCAAAGGTCCTCATCAGTGGATCATCCCCTAGTCCATAATTTGTGGACCATCTCTATTGATAAATCATAGACAATATTTACTCTAATATTGTAATTCTTTGTACAGAGAAGATCAGTCATCTAGTGAATTATTTTATACCTATTAAAAATTAATCTCAAAATCTATTAAACTTAGGAATTATAATAAGCCAGATTCGGATCGAATTTCATATCCTCAATTCTTATACCCATCGGGATCATATATCCATTTCTATATCTATTAAAAAATTAAATATCTTCTATACTAATATTTTTTTCATCCAACTATTATATTAAAATTAACATAAAAAATAGATATATAATATGTTCCATTCAGAGAAGATATTAGTCTTGGACTATAGTACTACGATAAGATATCTAGATTATCATCTAGGTATTCGAGAAATTTTTCCTTCAAATAAGGGGCGCAATCAAAAGGATGCTAAATTTAAACTTGTAAATATGACTTGCAATAATTTTTATAGGACCAAACCAATTATCTCCAAAAATAATTAATAAAACCAACTGAAATTACCATCATTCAAATCTGATATTACATAAAATTGCCATTCATAATTGAACAACTACAGTCTCCGCCAATCCGGGAGAACAATTTAAGGGGAGGAGAACGGATTTAGACTGCTATTTAATGCTTCAATTGATCCATTGCGACAAACCTCCTCGCCTTCTCATAGCAAGAGCACACTACGCCATGGCCTACGCCACCGTCGTTTGCTCCTACGCCACCAACATGACCGCAAAACCGCCCGCCGGGACTGTACCCGCCGGCGCTGCTTCCCGCCGCCAGGCAGCTGCGGTGCGCTGCGTCTCGACGCCGCCGGAACTCGGGAGCCCGGTGGTGGAGCGGTTCGACCTCAAGGAGTACATGGCGGAGAAGGGCCGCAGGGTGAACGAGGCGCTGGAGCTGGCCGTGCCCCTCCGCTACCCGGAGCTCATCCACCGATCCATGCGCCACTCCCTCCTCGGGGGCGGCAAGCGGGTCCGGCCGCTCCTCGCCATCGCCGCCTGCGAGCTCGTCGGCGGATGCGAGGCGGCCGCCATGCCCGTCGCCTGCGCCGCCGAGATGCTCCACACCATGTCGCTGATCCACGACGACCTCCCCTGCATGGACAACGACGCCCTGCGCCGCGGCCAGCCGACCAACCACGTCCTCTTCGGCGAGGAAACGGCCATACTCGCCGCCATCGCCCTCCACTCTTTCGCCTTCGAGCACGTCGCCGCCAGCGCCTCCCGGGTCGGGGTGGCGCCGGAGCGCGTCGTCCGCGCCATACTGGAGCTCAGCAACTCCGTCGGATCCGAGGGCCTAGTGGCTGGCCAGGTTATCAATCAATCAATCAATCAATTCCAAAATCTTCGAGGAATAATTTTTCTTCTGAACTCTCAGATTGTGGACATTTCTTGCGAGGGGAAGGAAGTGGACATGGGCGTGCTGGAGTACATCCACATCCACAAGACTGCGCGGCTGCTGGAGGCGGCGGCGGTTAGCGGGGCGATCGTGGGCGGCGGGGAGGAGGCGGAGGTGGAGCGGGTGCGCCGCTACGCGCGCAGCGTGGGGCTGCTGTTCCAGGTGGTGGACGACATCCTGGACGTGACGAAGACGTCGGAAGAGTTGGGGAAGACGGCGGGGAAGGACCTGGCCAGCGACAAGACCACCTACCCGAAGCTGCTCGGTCTGGACGGCGCCCGGGAATTCGCTCACACGCTGGTGCTCCAGGCCGAGGGGGAGCTCGCCGCCTTCGACGCCGCCCGGGCCGCGCCCCTCTACCACCTCGCCCGCTTCATAGCTTACCGCCACAACTAGATCTTCTATCTTAGCCAACCTCCGGTTCTACGGATACGAAGGAAAATAAAGTTTAGAAATACCTCCATTATATTATTTATAATTGATAGTCGTCCGTTATTTATCTTCTTCGGGTTGGTCTGAGATGATAGAACGGAATATTTATTTTTTTGTCATCATGACCATGGAAAATAAGGTGATCATTTCTTTTAGTTTTCAAAAATATTTTTATAGTAAATTATAATAGTTTTAATTAAAATTATTATATTATATTTTTATTGTTGTTTTTTATATAGCATAGTTATCCCTTTCTTGAGTTAAAGTCCACTCAAAATAAAAATTTATGTCATTTTGTAGACTCTCGCAGCATCCACCAATATTATCAATCAAATATTTAAAATATAATAAATAAATATTTCATAAATTAAATATTTATGTGACGCGCTCATTAAATATCTCTACTAAATTACACAATCAATATCATATCAATTAAATATTTATATATCTCATTATTGGATTTCCTTATCTATTAGCTAGATATCCTATCAATCTTAATCTATAGGGCTTCTAACGGCCAAATATCCCATTCCTTCCCTATTTTGCGTGACTGAATAAGTATCAGGACAGGCAAAGTTGAGCAGGCATAGCAACTTCAAGGAGAAACATAAGACAGCGAATTAATGCATCCTTGCACAATAAGTTGTAGGGTCGAAGGTCTACGGACACATACTTTAAGGAGAATCAATGCATCCTTGCACTAGAGTAATTTCTATGCTGAAAAATATTTTGATATTGTGTTTGAATACAATCGTGTTAGAATAAAGACGTAAAAGAATTGAGTAATTGTTATCATGTTTTCATGCTTCCTCTGCACTGTATGGCTTCTTTCACTCAGACGATCCCAATAGAATGTCCTAGAGAATTCTACTAGCGCATGGATGCAAAAAGGTTTACAAGACAAGATGATATTGATGCACGAGGATTTGAATTATTTTTATTAATTTTAGGAAATTATTCCTTTTTAATGTAATGTTTGATTTTTTATGTCTTTAGAGTATTGTTGATAGTTTATATTCTTTATGTTTTTGGATTTAAATCCATTTAACATTTTTAGAATTATGAGTTTGTTAAAAAAAATTGTCTTTTCTATTATGATCTCTTTCCTTTTTCTTATAAGTTAGGAATCAGGGTCTATAAGTTTGGATTTCTTTCTTTTCTTTGTGTATCATGGTCTATAAATCTATATAAACATATATTTAGCTATTTAAAAATTTAATTATTAAATAATATATTTTTTTTTCAAAAAATTTGAAGGATGATTATTTCTCTTCTTATTTGTTTTCTCAAATCCCCCTTTCTTGTCAAATCACAAGATGATTGTCATTATGTCCTACATTAGTTGGTATCAAAATTGGCAAGTTTTGATTGAAGAAGTCGAGCATCAAATCCAATGAAAAGTTATCTGGTCGCGATTGCAATAACAAGCAGGTTTTGGTTGAGGAAGCCTTGCACCATGGTCGTAGCACCCAAAATGATATTGAGAATTTACAGAGACAAGTCACAAATTTAACCCAACGTCTAGTGGCATAAGATCTTGAAGATCATGAGGTACGTAGTATAGAGGATCGACATGGATACCTTGTATTTTTGATTTGATCTTTCTGAGTTTTCTGGTACTTCACAAACTGAGGGATTCGTTGATTGACTTAATGAAATGTAGAGAATATTTTATTATGAGGAAGTTCCTGATCAAGTGAAATTGGTTACCTCCTTCAAACTCAGAGGTTTAGCATTAGTCTAGTGGGAGCACTTGCGGTGCTCGCAAGACCAATAAGGTAAGGCCAAGATTAATGATTAGGAGAAGATGAAAAAAAATGAAAGATCAATTTCTTCCTTTTAGATATATGCTCAATCTCTATCTTAACGGCTTCATACATTAAGGAAGGATTCAAGTTCTCAACAAGCTCTTGTTGGTGAAAAGTCATAGATCTATAAACGCATTATGGAAGAGCAATCTAGAGCTTTGGAGCCTACACAAAAGGAAGAAAAGGAGAGGTTAGCTAAAGACCACTTGTGGTGCTCACAAGACCAACAAGGTAAGGCCAAGATTAATGATTAGGAGAAGATGAAAAAAAAAGATGAAAGATCAATTTCTTCCCTTTAGATATACACTCAATCTCTATCTTAATGGCTTTAACAAGGTAAGGTCAAGATTAATGATTAGGAGAAGATGAAAAAAAAAATGAAAGATCAATTTATTCCCTTTAGATATACACTCAATCTCTAATTCTGGAGCATTTTCACTCTCCAACCCTCCTAATGAAACAACATCAGTTCCTGAAACCTCAGGATGACATCCGGATTTTGGAGCTACGTACTCATCATGTTACACTGGAGTATAATATTTTTACAGAAGCTTCACCTTATCATGGACCTGACATGCTACAAATAGGCAATAGCTCATGTTTGCAAATTGCTCACATTGAAACACATCCTTTCATTCATATGATCTTATTTTTCGCATGTGCAACACTCTTCATGTTCCTTCTATTACTAAAAATTTACTTTCTGTCCGTCAGTTTGCTCTTGATAATATTGTATTTTTTGAATTTCACCCTAATCATTATCTTGTGAAGGATCCCGTAATAGGAACTATTCTTTCTAATCAGGGTTTTCTTGATTATGCTATTTTTATTGATAATTGTAGCAAGTTCACTTGAATTTTTCATATGAAAAGAAAATATGATCTCTTTGATATTTTTTGTCATTTTCAAAAGCATGTTGAGAGATATTTTGATCATAAAATACTCTCCCTTCATTCTGATTAGGGATGAGAGTATCAAGCGTTTCATCGTCATCTTACTTCTTCTGGCATCCTCCACCGAGTCTCTTGTCCTCATACTCCTGAACAAAATGGATCCACTGAAAGAAAACATCGTCATGTGGTTGAAACTGCTTTAGCTCTTCTTAATCATGCCTCAGTTCCACTTAAATTTTGGGATGACGCCGTCCAAACCGCGATCTACCTTATCAATCATTTACCCATTACACTACTTCAAAAGAAGTGTCCCTTAGAAATACTTTATAATTATTCTCCAGATTACTCCTTCCTCCATATCTTTAGTTGCGCATGTTATCCTTGGCTATGACCTTACTCTAAACATAAGTTAAACCCTCGCTCTCAACAATGTATTTTTCTTTGTTATAGTAATTTTCATCATGGGTATCGCTGCCTCCATGTTTCGATCGGACGGATATATATTTCTCGACATGTTACTTTTGATGAGTCTCTTTTTTCGGGCACCCGGACCACCTTTCTCCAGGGAACACCTTTCTTGCAAGACAAGGTTAGTCCGGGAGGCAAATAGATAATGTACATCCTGCAAAACAAAATGTTAGCACAACTTATAAGTTCAATATAAAAAGTATGACTTAAATTCCGTCTTTCTGAGACCGAAATCTAATCACGATCTCGACTTAGATATCCGAAATGGATCTAAGCCGGATCGACGCTTAATGTTCCCTTCCCGGGAACGCGTCCTCACAGTCACTCCCTTCCAGTGACTTACCTTTACTCACCTACCACACGTCCGGTCAGCCCTTCGACCCGTCTAGACTTCTCGCCATCTATCCGGTCAGCCCGTCGACCTAGCTGGACTTCGTGCCAAGTGTCCGGTCAGCCCGTCGACCCGTCTGGAAATCTCGCCAGCTATCCGGTCAGCCCGTCGACCTAGCTGGACTTCGTGCCAAGCGTCCGGTCAGCCCGTCGACCCACCTGGACTTCTCGCCAGCTATCCGATCAGCCCGTCGACCTAGCTGGACTTCGTGCCAAGCATCCGGTCAATCCGTCGACCTAGCTCGACTTCGTGCCAAGCATCCGGTCTGCCCGTCGACCCACTTGGACTTCGTGCCAGACATCCGGTCAGCCCGTCGACCTGTCTGGACTTAGCCTGTACACTCGATCAGAGTGTTAGATAACAACAAACCTATCTTAACCTGATTTGTCATTCATTAAAACCCGAGTTAGATCATTAGTGCTAACCGCACCAACAGATTTTTCTTATGGAAGGTGCCTTCAAGGCTATAGAAGACGACTTCTACCCTCCATAAAAGGGGATCTCGACCAAACATTCAACATCAACTTCTATGCGAGCTTCTATGCGTCCGATTGTGTTTCCAATTGCTTCGGTTTCCTACTACTAACCTACTACAACTCTACTACGTTCGACTGTCGCCGAGAAGCTATCCAAACACCGAGCTTGAGTCGACTGTCTATAGAAAGTGTTTGGTAACGAAATGTTAATTTCTATTTTTAATTACTTTAAATGGAAATTGTAGATTGTTGCGCTCTTTCGACTTTTTTTGTATTCGATCACCTCTTTCGGCAGTTCCAAAAGTGGTTTTTAGTGGATTACCCATCGATAGGTCTACGGGATCTGAGTCTTGGAGTAGGAGTTGCCAAAGGCTCTGAATCAAGTAAAATCAAACCGTGTCTTTTACTTTTCTATTTTCTATTATTGTTTCCGCTACGTTTACTTTTTTCTATTCTTTAAAAGTAAAATAAAAGTTTTAAAAATCACATGATCTACCCCTCCATCCAACACAAAGTAATGAGGATATTTTTTAGGTATAAATAGTCTAAAAAGGAGTATAATTCCTATTAAATTCAGTACTTTAAACTAGAATCGAGTATATTTTCAATTAAATTGAGTACGACTTTTTCTGACTTAATATAATTTCTCTTAAATTCAGCACCATTTAAAAAAAATTTAGTATATTTTCCATCCAATTGAGTATCATTTAAAGAAAATCTAATATATTTTTCATCCAATTGAGGTGGAAAAAGAATCGTGCTCAATTTGATAGAAAATATACTAGATTCTAGTTTAATGTACTGAATTTAAGAGGAATACTACTCATTTTTATACTTTTATACTTAAAATATCAAGGACAATTAGGTAAGTATATTTGACTAGAGAGTGGAAACAAAGATTTGTTTCAATGAGGACTGCATGTAAAATTATATTTGTCAATGGGGACTGTATGTAAATTTTTCCAATTTATGGTAGGATTAAATGATTTTAATCTTTTTCATAATTTATGTTTTCAATGGTCAGCTACATCATTAAAGAAGTAAGTATAGATTATCTTTTGAATTGTATTTAAAGGAATGATTGACCCTAATCATTTTTGTAATATGAAGTGATCAATTCCTCAATTTTTCTTTAGTGTCTCTTTTTATCTCATCTCCATTTCTAAGGCAATTTATTTTTTTGGTTCTCTTCCTCTACATCTTTTCTTTTAAGGATCTTGGGCCATCAATATATTTTATATTTTTTGGTGTTTCAAATTTTTACATGTATGTCTTGTCACTACAATTTATCAAGATTTTTTAACGTTATCTTCCTCCAAAGTTGGAAGTCTAGTATTCATTCCATACGATTCTAGGAAGTGTTCTTGATGCTAGTGTTGTATATCACTAGTGATAGGTTTGCAACGATATATCCATACTTGTTCACAAGTTGTGATAAAATTTGCTATGTCATAAGTTATTCGTGGGGAATTCATCTATGACAACCATTGTAGTTTATCGACTATGTCTGAATGTTAGCTAAGTTAAAATAATTGCTCAAGCTCATATTATTAGGGTTGTAAACAAGGTGAGTCGAGCTAAATTTTGGGATGTTCAAGCTTATTTGATAAGGTAATCAAGCCCAGTCGAGCTGAGCTTAAAATGAATCAAGCTTTTGAAATGAGTGTTCAAGCTTGGCTTGATTTATTTTTTATGAGTTTGAGCTTGTTTGAAATTTGGCTTGAGCTTTACCAAGCTCTCAATTCAAGTTTGGCTTGAACTTTGTTCGTTTAGATGTTATCAAACTCTCAATTCAAAAATGTGGAACCGCCACATCAACGACCCCTTAGAGCTGGTCCTACGGATATAGAGGGAGGTAAATACAGGTACACAGTTGAAAATGCATGGTAGAGACGTTAACCCCAGGTCGTGACACCCCGAGGATCGAACCCTGGACCTCTCGCCCACAAGACCATATGCCCCAACTGTGCTACGCCCTGGGGACGTCAAGCTCTCAATTCAAGTTTGGCTTGAGCTTGGTTCAAACTTAGTTCGTTTAGATGTTATCAACTCTCAATTCAAACTTGTTTGATTGTTTGAAATTTTTAATTATTTGATTGATTATTGAACTTGATAATTTAAATTTATTTATTTTATTATTTATTTAGCATATTTAAAAGAGTTTTATTAATAAATATAATTCGTGAACATTGTTCATGAATGTTGATCATGAGCATTGTTCACGAACGTTGTTTACGAACGTTAACGTACTGAACACATATGTGTTCAAGTTTGTTTGTTTAATTTAACGAGTTGTTCAATCTTATTTATTTAATTAATCTTATATATATTGAATGAACATAAACAAACTCTTATCAAATCAAACACAAAACTTATTTACAAATACTTGATTTATTTACAACCCTACATATTATATTATACGTACGAATAACACAAAGGTGGGTGTTTGTAATCTCTGACACTCTCATGCCTCCTTTAGTTAATTACTTGAACGAAAAGGTGGTGCAGGGCTTGGGAAATTGAGGTGGCCCATAAGTAGCAGGCCCAAGACCAGGCCCACTTGAGTCACTTGGGCCAGCGCCGCTCGGCCTCGGAGACCCCACGATGGATGCCATGGCGGCCGCCAAGGCCGCGGTGAACTTGGGGTCCTTGGTGATCGCCGCCGTGACCGTCTCCACCATCGGCGGCTGCTGCTGGAGGAGGCACCGCAAGTCCAGCGGCATCTGCTGCTGCTGCTGCAACTGCCGGAGCAGCGCGGCGGTGGAGGAGGAGGAGTGCGTGAGGTCGAGCGTGACGGTGGGGAAGGGCGCGCCCAGCGTGGCGGCGTCCACGGCAGGGGAAGCAGCAACGTACGGGAAGGGGCGCTGCAGCCCCGCCATGATCGAGTCACCTAGGTTGCTGCTGGCGGAGCCGGAGAGAATCATGGCGGCGGCAGCGGCGGTGGTGTTCGCCATGACGGCGGCCGTCGGAGGCAGTGGGTGGTTGTGGCTGCCCTCGTACGTCGTCACCAGCACGCCCCTGTCCTCCACGCACCTCTGCACCTGCACACTCACAGTTTGTCCGATCACCACCGTCACCGCGGCCGCCGCCGCCACGCATCCATGGCGGAGGAGAGAGAGAAATCAAAGATAAGGAGATCACAGTACCTGCTTCCTGACCGGACAGCCGACGGCCATGGTACAGCGGTAGTAAGCTCGAGGACAAGGATTCCCCTTCGCCATCTTCTGTCCGTACTTCCTCCACTGGCATCCATCACCAATCTGAACATTAAAATTTTCTATTAATGGTGTTAAAGATGATAAAAATAGCAGTTTATAAAGATATATATGGTAACATTCCATATTCATTCTGAGATTTTATATGATAATAATTCATGTCTCAACTATTGCTACTTGCATTCTAAGATCTAGATCTTATATGGTAATAATTCATGTCTCAACTATTGCTACTGTACCATCCCGAGGGACACATTAATATTGCTCAAAGAACAATATTAATGTTGCTTTCAAGGGTATAATGGAGTTGGTGGTAGATTATCATAAGAGAAGAGATCGAATTTTAAGAGGATAATCTTTTAAAGAATAAATTCCTAGACGTCATCCTAATTTACTATCAAAAGACCTTTAAAATGAGCGTATTTTATATCACTGTGGTGTTGTTTTAAAAAAATAACATTCTTATGGTACTAGATTTTAAAAAATAGCATCCATGTAACACTGTATTTTGAAAATTAATACTGTCTAATGTTGATTTTGAATAATAACATCATAATACTACTAATGCTACTGTATTTTAAAATTTAATGCTATTTTGGTATTACATAAATTCTAAAATTAGCACTATTTTTAAAATGCAATATCACAAGAGTAGTATTAATATTATTAATGTATTATTAATGAAGCTATCATAGTAATTAAAGGTATTGTTGCATGAAGTTTGTTGGGGTCGAAATTCGTCATATATGAACATGTCTTTTTTCATGTCATGGTCATCTACACTAATAACTAGTAGTTATCTGTAATTTATCTTCTCCGTATTGATCTAGAGATATATTAATGAGATACTGAGACGAATAAATCATCTTGTGCCACACAAGAGGGGATAAAATGAAATACTCTGAAAAATCTTAAAGTTAAATGTCTTTTTTTTAATTTCACAACTTTAAATCAATTGCTAATTTAACATTACCATTGACGCATCTGATCGTGCCCGAACTGAAACTCGAGCTCTCCTTCGAGGGAGCTCCGGCACTGCACCGACGTCGCTCTTGTCGCTCTCCGGCTGCACCGAGTCAGTCGGCGCCGCCGCCGCCCCCACCGTTGCATTTTCATCATGATCTGCAAATGGTACTATCATTTCGGGGCTCCCTCCAGCATCCTTCAATTCGCATAACGAGGCATCAAGCTCACGCAATCCATCGATCGATCGATCGATCAACCAGCTGAAGCATAATAATTACCGGTTTCTCCGCCGCTCGACGGCGATCTCTCTCCCTCAGGAGATGAACCAGACGACCGTGCAGCGCTTCGCAGCGCCCGGCGAGCTGATCCAGCATGCTTTTCAGTCGCCGGTTCTCGTCCAGCACTCTGCTCAGCTCCACTCTAACCTCAATCACCCTGCTTTTGCTAGATTTCTCCTCCTCTGTAACTCGACTACCACCGGACGTCGCCAGATTCAGCCCGATCTACAAAAACATCCAAAATCAATCCACGTCGTACATATACATATCTATCCATCCATCTATAGATCTACGTTACCCACATGGACGTCAGGGGAACAAGAACGGCGACGGCGGCGGTGGAGGAGGAGTTCCGGCCGTGCGCTGGAGAACAGATCGAGCTCCTTGATGGGCTCGACTACAGCCGCATCATGGAACGGGAACAGCGTCTTCGTCTCCATGGACGTCGATATGAAAGTGGATCGGACAAAGAAATCAAAGAAAGATGGGAAAGAGAGGAAGAGAAGGTTTATAATGACTAACAAGAGAGGAGGTAGGTGAGATGAAGAAGAAGAAGAAGAGCAAGGCATATATTTTTTTTTAACAGATTATTTGATTTTTAATTTCTTGCACGCTCAATTTAATATTATCTGTTTTTTATAAAGTTGATTTGTTTGATCTGATTAACAAAAGTCAAGAAAAGGAAAAAGATAAGTCGGGGGAAGAAAATGAGCTGAAATGGTGGCCTTTACGTTGGTGAGTCAGTGTTAGACTTGTCTCATGTGGAACAACTTTAAATTATATCTCCAAGTACAAACTTTTGACTAAATGTAATATTTTATATATAAAAAAAAAATTAAAGGAAAAAAATTATAATTAAGAGAAAGAGCATCTCTTTTTTTTTTAAAAAAAATATTAAATGGATGTTCCATCTATAATTTTATCCTAAAATTATTCTGTAAATCAATTCGATTGTAAAAATTATCAAATAGTTTTTATAGTGTATATGTTGGGGGGTTATGTGTGTAGGATTGGATAGGAAGGGAGAAAGTGATAGCAGAACGTAGGTTCTGTAGAACTGCTGCACCTACAACTACAAGGAGTATTTTTTTTCTCAAAACTTTTCACTTGCTTCACTTGTTTCCTTTTTTTCTTCTCATTAATATGAAATGTCTACACGTCCCTTATTTATAGGGAGGAGTAAGAAAACCAAAAGACAATAGCAACCGACATATTCAATGACAAATTTAATAGCCTGCTTTAATAACCCACTTAAATGACTTTTCCGCTACTAAATTTAATAACCATTAATCATGATCATAAATTACCTTCAACACCCCTTCTTAATTTATGATCTTCAAGAAGTCTTTGAATGTCTCAAACTTTTCAGAAGACACCGCCTTTGTAAGAACATCTGCGGGTTGATCATGGGTGCTGATGAATTCTAGAAGAATCTCCTTCTGCAAAACCATCTCTCTGATGAAATGATGACGAAGTTCTATATGCTTCAATCTTGCATGGAAAACTGGATTCTTGGTCATAGCAATCGCAGATTGGTTATCACAAAAGATTGTTGTTGGCTCATCCATCTTCTGTTGTAACTCTAGAAGTAATCTTCTGAGCCGGACAACTTCTCTTGTTGCTTCATTTGCTGCGATGTACTCAGCTTCTGCATATGAGAGTGCAACAGTGTTTTGCTTCTTTGAACTCCATGAAATGGGCTTTGTTCCAATGCAGAACAAGTATCCTGATGTGCTTCTACGATCATCCAAGCTTCCTGCCCAATCACTATCTACATAACCCACTAGATCATCCTTCTGCTCTTTTGTATACTTCAGTCCAACCTTCTATGTGCCTTTTAGATAGCGTAGAACTCTTTTTGCTGTTGTGAAATGAGTCCTGCTGGTGTTGCTCATGAATCTAGACAGCAAACTCACAGAATGAACAATATCAGTTCTAGTGTGAGTGAGATAAATAAGAGAACCAACTAGGCTTCTGTAGATCTTCGAATCAAAGCCTTCTGTAGAATCCTCCTTCTGTAACTTCTCATTGAGTGACATTGGAGTAGAAATTGACTTCGCATTCTCCATACGAAACTTCTTCAATAAATCTGCTATGTACTTATCTTGAGAAATGAAAATCTCTCCTTTCTTCTGCTTCACTTCAAATCCGAGAAAGTACTTCATTAAGCCAAGATCTGTCATCTCAAACTCTTCCATCATTGCTTCCTTGAACTTCTGCAGCAAGCTTCTACTGGTGCTAGTGTAGATCAAATCATCCACGTAAAGACATGCTATTAGAAAATTAGGACCAACCTTCTGTATGTATAACGAAGGTTCTACTGAGCTTCTAGAGAATCCTTTCTTTTGTAGATAGGAATCAATTATGTAATTCCATGCTCTTGGTGCTTACTTCAACCCATATAGAGCCTTATGTAGTCGGTAGACTTTGTCTTCTGTGCCTTTCATCACGAATCTTTGTGGTTGTTCTACGTAGACTTCTTCTTCTAATACTCCATTAAGAAATGCTGACTTGACATCAAGTTGAAATACTTCAAGCTCCTTCTGTGCTGCAATGGCTAGAACAGTACGGATTGTCTCCATCCCTGCTACAGGAGAAAAAGTTTCTGTAAAATCAACTCCAGACTTCTGTGAATAGCCTTTTGCTACAATGCGAGTTTTATGCTTCTCCACACTTCCATCTTCATTATACTTGGTCTTGTAGACCCATTTCAAGCCGATAGCTTCTTTTCCTTCTGGGAGATCGACCAATGACCACGTGTCATTCTTCTCTATAGAAGTCATCTCCTCTTTCATGGCATTTCTCCATTTTTCTTCTTTGGCTGCCTCCACAAAGTTCTGTGGCTCAAATGTAGTAAGAGCAAAATTAGCTTGCTCATAAATTTCAGTGAATGATCGATACCTCCTTGGTGGTGTATGTCCAATAGGACCCTTTGCTTTTGGAATGGTTTTAGAGGAACTAGCTTCTGTTGTTCCGATGGGATTCTGTACTGTAACTTCTACTGTTGTTTCTGTATATTGGAACATCTGAGTCATAGAAGACTCTTCCTGCCACTTCCAAGCTGTATGTTCATCAAAGATAACATCTCTCGACAGAACTAACTTGTCAGTATTCGGATTATACAAATGATATCCCTTCGATTCATCACTATATCCGATGAAAATCAATTTCTCACCTTTCTCATCAAATTTTTCTCTTCCTTGATAAGGTGTAAGTGCATATCCAATACACCCAAATACTTTCAAATGATTTACCACTGGCTTCCTTCTGTGCCATGCTTCATATGGTGTTTTGTCCCTAACTGCTTTTGTAGGGGATCTGTTCAGAAGGTAGGCAGATGTGTTAACAGCTTCTGCCCAGAACTTGTTGGGTAGACCTTTGCCTTTCAGCATGCTTCTGGCCATCTCCACTATGGTTCTGTTCTTTCTTTCTACGACTCCATTTTACTATGGAGAATACTGCACAGTCAACTACCTCTGTATCCCCTTCTGTTGACAATAGTCCAAGAATGGTCTCGACAGAAACTCTCCTCCGTGATCTGTCCTCAAGGTCTTAATCCAACATCCACTTTGATTCTCTGCAAGTGCTTTAAACTTCATAAAGGTGGTGAAAGCATCTGATTTCTTCTCAAGAAAATAAATCCAAATCATTCTAGTATAGTCATCTACTAACAACAGAAAGTATCTTTTGTTACTGAGAGACGGAGTCTGAGTCGGTCCACAAATATCAGCATGAACCAGCTCGAGAGGGGCTTGAGCTCTCTATGATGTGTTTGGAAATGGAAGACGATGATGCTTTCCGAAGACACATCCTTCACAGATGTCACCTTCGGCAACTTATATAGAAGGTAGTCCTACCACCATACTCTTCTGCTTCAGTAGAGCTAGACCTTTCCTGTTCAAATGTCCATACCTGAGATGCCAAAGATGAGAATCATCTACAACCTCAGTTTTGAGAACCACATTGCTGTAAGGAGTCATCTTTAACGGGAACAAATTGTTGGACGTCATCTTCATAACCGCGACTTTCTGTCCGTTTCTGTCTGTTATCTCACATTGACCTTCTGCAAAAACCAACTTGTAGCCATTTTTCATCATCTGTCCCACACTTAGTAGGTTCTGTGCAATTTCTGGAGTGTAGAAGACGTCGTGCATCCTCTTCTGTTGACCTTCTGCACTGAAAACTGAAACAACACCTTTACCTTCTATCTTTAACTTCTTGCTATCTCCAAGTTCCAAGAGAGAGTTGTAATTCTCATCAAGCTCCACAAAGTTTTTCTTGATCCCTGTGACATGGTTACTACACCCACTATCGAGGAACCATATCTCATTCATATCTTGCACGGTGTTGAGGAAGAATAGAAAACTTTAGAAGGTTCATCTTCCTTAGAGAAATTTACCGAGCTTCTGTCCTCCTGCTTCTGCTCTTTATTTTTGTACCAGCAATCATGATCTGAATGAGTTGGGAACTTGCATCTCCTGCATCGAAAACGACAATATTTTGTTTCATGATTATTCTTTCTGCAGATGCGACATCCTGCTTCTGCTTCTCCATGACCGCTTCTGTGTTGACCTTCTGGTCGTCCTTCTGCATAGCTTCTATCTCTTCCATGAGACCTGCTTCCACATCCTCTGCCATAGGACCTTCTGTTGTTTTCAAAACGTTCTTGCTTTTGCTCAGAAACATTCAACTTCACTTGAAATGCTTGCTCTACTGGGGTTGTATACTTGCTGACCCACTTCTCATGAGCTTCTAGGGAACCAATCAATTCATAGATGGAAACTTCTGCGAGATCCTTCATCTCTTCAATCACGGTTACCACATGTTCAAACTTCTGTGGCAAACTTCTGAGGATTTTCTCCATGATTTTTCGATCCGGGACGACTTCTCCGTAACTCTTCAATTGATTGAGGATCTCCATGATCCTTGAGAAGTAGTCTTTGATGTTTTCTGCGTCTTTCATGGCTATATTGTCGAAGTCTCTCCAAAGGTTCTGCAGCTTTATAGAGATCACCTTCTGTGACCCTTTGAACTCCTTCTTTAGGACCTCCCATGCCTCATTCACCTTCTTCAGCCCGAATATCCTTGGGTAGATGGTTTTGCTCACAGACTGTTGCAGAATCCGCAGAGCCATGGCATTCTTCATGATGTTCTCCTTGTACGCCTTCTGCTCATCTTCTGTGGGATTGATGACACCTTCTGCGGAAGTGTTGTCACCTTCTGGGAGAGAGATTCCTTCTGGAACTTCTTCGTAGCCTTCCTCCACAAGTTTCCATAGATCTTGCGAAAGGAAAATGGTCTCCATTTGAGAACTCCAATAGTTGAAGTGCTCACCGTCGAAGATGGGGATTTGGTTGGGAGAAAAAGTGAAGAACATGTTGCCAGCGGATGCAGACATGACCTTCTCTGCTCTGATACCAAATTTGTTGGGGGGTTATGTGTGTAGGATTGGATAGGAAGGGAGAAAGTGATAGCAGAACGTAGGTTCTGTAGAGCTGCTGCACCTACAACTACAAGGAGTATTTTTTTTCTCAAAACTTTTCACTTGCTTCACTTGCTTCCTTTTTTTCTTCTCATTAATATGAAACATCTACACGTCCCTTATTTATAGGGAGGAGTAAGAAAACCAAAAGACAATAGCAACCGACATATTCAATGACAGATTTAATAGCCTGCTTTAATAACCCACTTAAATGACTTTTCCACTACTAAATTTAATAACCATTAATCATGATCATAAATTACCTTCAACAGTATAGTAGTTAATGAGATTAACTGTTACAATATGTAGAAGATATTTAATAGCTGTTACAACATGTTTAGGGTGAGTTTAGAATTTAAAATTTATAATTTATGTCGGTTCTAATGGTGGTGCAATCTGAGTGCGGGCAAAATGACGATCTAACACTACTTTGGCGAAGTCGAGATTAGAGTTGGACTCTATATCTTTAAAACGATTTGCCTCACATACGGTGCTCACGGAACACGACAATTGTCTCCAAAAATACAATGACTATCTTGGAATAGCAGCATTGCAAATCGCAAGACCTCTAAACCGAAAAAACTTCTTGAACTCTCCAAATGCAAGTATAGAATACAATGATTGTTTTACTTTGAATTGGAATGCAAAATGAGAATGTGAGGGATCTTATTTATACAAAATAAAAAGGTATAAGAACCTCTTGATTCAACTATATCTCATCCATCCAACTTGAATTAGATGGTCTAGATTACATTCCTTCCTAAGAGGCACAATGTCTCTTCATTTGGATGTCATCATTTTGAAATCAATGGTTGAGATGGAGTCATTAGAAAGAGCACTTATGTCAAATCGACGATCCAAATTAAGCCATGTCATCCGTTCATGTGATTTCTCATTCGCACACACTAATTGGTTCAAAATTAATTTTCTAACAATTTAACATTGTAGAAGCTACCAGTAGATACTATAATGTATTTAGGATAAGTTTAATTAAGATTTATGATTTATACCATGTAAAAGCTACCTATTAATTGCTACAATGTGTAAAAGCTATTTGGTACTTGTTACTATATGTAGAAGTTATTTGGTAATTGTTACAATATGTAGAAACTATTTTGATATAATACTATTCAAATATCCTAAATCCTAAATCATAAACTTACACTAAACATGTTGTACTAGCTACTAGATAGGTTTTACACATTGTAATAGCTATCAAATAGCTTCTACATATTGTAGTAGCTATTAGTAGCTTCTACATGGTATAAATCATAAATACTAAATCTTAAACTCGCCCTAAATACTAGGGATGATAATGGGTCGGATTTAAATCCGACCTGTATTATATAAATAAATTTAGCTGGTTGGCAGGTCCAACCTGCTATGGACTTGCCAACCAGCTATGGACCCGCCGGGTTTTGAATCAAGTCAGGGTAGAGCGGGTTGAAAAATTAAACGGGGTGGTTCCGGGTTCAGGTCTATTTTTTCTGGTGGGGTGGATTCTAGGATTGACCAAACTCAACTTGAACCCGCCCCGTTACCAACCCTACTAAATACGTTGTAGCAGATACTCGGTAGTATCTGCACATTGTAGCAGATACTCGGTAGTATCTGCACGTTGTAGCAATTATCCGGTAGCTTCTACACGTTGTAGCAACTACCCGGTAGCTTCTGCACGTTATAGAAGCTACCTGGTAGCTTCTGCATATTGTTGAAACTACCAGTAGATTCTGCAATTACATTGGGTTAAAGGGAAAATAAAATTATGAGAGGGACACCCATTTGATTTTTTTTTTTTAAAAAAAAAAGGGCGTCCTTTCGATGATTTATAAAATTTGGGACCCCCTTCTGATTTTTTTTATAGTAAATTTGATTTGTTAATATTTATAAATATAACAACATCAACAATCAAATCTTATCTCATTCATGGTGTTAGCTAATTCATTGAATTATACCTTCTACTATATCATTATCTATATTTAAATAAATTTTTATTTTATTTTGCATCTTTATGAATTATCTAAGTTGTACTATTACTATTTATAAATAATTTTATTTATAATTTAAATACAATTTAATTATACATGTTTTTTTTTAGTTTTTTATAGTCTAAGTATTATTCATATATATATATATATATAGGCATTTAACTAATTTATAAGGATAATATGTTGTTAGTTGAGTTTGATAAAAAAATTTAAGTTTGATTCGAATTAGATAGGATTTTTAATAAATAAGCTTTTTCCTCCAAAAATGATAAAATTATTATCAATACTTTCAAGGGTTTTAAATGAGGTTAATTTTACATTTTTGATGATTTTAAGAATATAATAGTACGTTTTTTTATAGTGTTATCACTATTAGTAGATGATTTGACTTGTTAATAACATGAATAAGAGGATAATTTGACTTGTAGATAAATCATCAGTTAATAATTTTTTAATAATAATATAGAAACTAGATATATATATCAAATTTAATAGAAAGAGCAATGATATATACAAGTAAAAATTTTAAGGAAATATTTAAGTATAATTTGTGCACTTATCATTTTATATATTTATCGAGTATTTCCTTAAGATTTTTTTCTTGAGTATATCATTTTTTTTTTTTAATATAGAATTAAGATCAAAATAATAAGAAAATAAATAAAAGAGTTTGTAGATAGAAATAATAAAAGGAAAAAACGCCTTAATTTTTTTTTCTTAAAATGTTTTTGTAATTATAATAATTTTGATAAATAGTAATTTTACTGAAATAATTTTGATAATTAAGCATGTTTTATGCTATTTATAGGTTAGGTTAGACAAGTGGAGTTGGAGACGTTTTGGCACAATCCATGGGGTTCCCGTTTTTGACGTTGATGCATGAAAACTTCATATTTCATCACAGTTGAAAAAGAAAGGCCACCGTAATAATAATAATAATAATATATTTTGATTTAAAATCATGATGTTTCAATGAATGACAAATTAAATTGCGGAGAAGCTTCGCGGCCTTTTGCGAGAATAAATATGAGGAATTATTTAAATATGCAAAAAGGACTTAACTATTTGTATCATTAAAAAGAATATCTCTCTTTCAAAAAATATTAAAACCACATAGCAAATAATTTAAACTAAAATTATATTATAACTTAAGAGCAATTTTATATATGTATTTATTAGAGTTCAAGTGTTCAGATTCATCTCACTAATCCCGTAATTAAGTAGAAGACGACCGCTTCACTAATGAACCTAAACATTAGTGTAGAACATTAATTACTAATTAATACTGAATAATCTTTATAATATTTTCCTTATTTTGACCGTTGCCGCGTCCATTTATTATGTCAAATTTTGCAAGATATTCAGATGGTGACAAGCCATTAACCTAAACATTTTATTTTTTATTTTTATTTTATTTTATTGGCCTAAATTTGTCTTGTTCTTCCAAAGAGTCATGCAAATTGAAGGCCTAGAGGCTTAGGCTTCTGGATGATGGCGTTGCCTTGGCGTGATCATGATCTAACATAATATAATTATCCCTTGTATTTGACTAAATAATTTAAACTTTCGAACCACTTGTGGGTAGAAATTAAGAAAATAAAACAGTGAGACGTATAATTGAATCTAAAAAGAATAATAGAAATATATAGTTTAAGAACCCCTAAATAGAAAAAAAAAATAGAGTCTAAATTGTCCTAAAAATTATAAATAAATAAATATAATCTAACATCCCCTCAAATTCATGATCTTACAGCTAGAAATATTAAGAGTTTATCAGACAAGAAACAAAAGTGTGAAGTGAAATATGTCTTGGTAAATATACAACAATCTGTAGACTTGAAAGAACGAAAGACAATTTGATAATATCAATCTGAAGATAATTACAAGTAATGTAACAATCAATTTCAATGTGTTTCATCTGCTCATGAAAAACAGAATTATGCGCAATTTAAATATCACTCTGATTATCACAATATAACAAAGTAGGTTAATGAAGAGAGATACTCATATCCGCAAGTAACTATTGCAACCAAACTATCTCATAAGTAATTGAAGTCATGCCACGGTACTGAACTTCTGTAAAAGATCTAGAAATAATATCTTATTTCTTACTCTTCTAAGAAATGAGAGAATTATCAAGAAAAACATAAAAACCAGTGGTAGATTTACGATCCATAGGATCACCAGCCCAATCAGTATCAGAGTATATATGTAGTTCTAGAGATGAAGTAGAAGAAAATAAAAGATTTTAAAATTAAGTGCCCCGAAGATACTTGAGAATACGAAGAACAACAACTTAATGAATTGTAGTTAGTGCAGTAACAAATTAACTAACAACATGAACAACATACGTAATATCTGGAGAAGTTATGATGAAATAAACCAAGCTTTCAATAATAGTTCCATACAAACTAGAATTTGGCAAAGGTGAGCCATTAGATGGAGAATGTCGAGCATTAGTCGCAATAGGAGTATCAATGACTCTATTATCAATAAGACGTGCACTATCAAATAGATTAGATATATACTTTGACTGAAATTAAAGACAACCTTTTGGGAAATAGGTGACCTCAATGCTCAAAAAGTAGCGTAGTATACCCAAGTCTTTTATAGGAAAATAATATAAGTCAACTCATACTTCAAGAAAGTAATTCCATTAGAATCATCACTGATAATAATTATGTCATTGACATATAATGATAAAAGAATACAACCTACACTTGTACATCTGACAAACAATGCTGAATCATGATTACTAGGATGAAAAACAAGTGAAGTAATTACTATAGAGAACTTCTCAAACTAAGCATGAGGTACTTGTTTGAGACTATAAAGCGTTTTATGAAGCCGGTAAATTTCACTAGGTTGGTGTGAAATGATAGGACCTTTACTATTGGCTAGAGGGGGGTGAATAGCCTTTCTTCGATTTTGCCTACAATCTTGTTAGCAGAAGCAAATCAAAATAAAGAAAATATAAGAAAACAAGAGAACAATGCTAACTCCTTGGTTTACTTGTTCTCCACCTCCTTGAGGTGACTAATCCAAGGCACACACCCACACAATCAAGTTCCACTATAAACTTCTCCTTCTCGAATCACAATCGAAGGTGGAGAAACCCTTGCACAATTTCCTCTTCCTCTTTACAAAAATGAAGCCTAGAATCAAAAGGAAGAGCGTGAATATATGTAGACTTGAAGATCACTTGATGAGCACTTTTTCAGTTTTTGAACAGTATGCTTTCTTCAAGCTCTGACAGTAGCTTTTATAGTTTTCCCGACATCAGTCAACTGGTATACATATCAGTCGACTGATGGGCTTCAACGGCACTAAAGATTTGATGAGATTTTGAGCCGCCACTTCATAGCGGTCGTCTACCAGTCGACTGGTACTAGCACCAGTCGACTGGTGCTTGACTCCAATCTATCTACCGACCTTCTGTCCATTCTGTATCTTGGTATCAGTCGACTGGTGTGGGTACCAGTCGACTGGTACCTTATATCTTTGAAATTTACAGCAAACATCCAGTTTAAGATATACATTATTTTACACACTTGAAATACTTCCTTAGCTTAGACTTCAAGCCTCCAAGCACCTTCCCTCGGCCTTGCACCCTTAGGATGCTTCCGTCTCCATGACTCCTCATCCTTGCGCTTGCCTTCAAGGGCTACCGTTGGCTTTGTCATGCTAAGTCTCTATTTTGCCAATGGATCGTACCTCCGGAACTTTCCTTGCCAAGTCTTCATACTTGGTCTTCTCTTCATATCTGCTTACTCAATACTTATGTTAGATCACAATTAATGCCTAACTTAAACTAATTTAATCAAATATCAACAATGAGTAATGTCTTGAGCAAGATTGCTCCAACATGAAATACTAGGAGGAGGTATCATATAAACTTCTTCATGAAAATCACTATTTACAATGCATTCTTGACATCAATCTGATATATTCTGCATTGACAAATATAATGAACAACAATCAGAGAACAACAATCATCATTTTTGTAATAGGAGTAAATGTTTCCTTATAATCCATACCATACTCCTAAGAATAAACTTTAACAACAAAATGAGCTTTGAATCGTTCGATAGATCTATTAGATTTAGTTTTGATCTTATATACTCAACGAGAACCAATAGTATGTAATTCTGATGGCAACGATACCAAATCTCATGTATGAGTCTGATGCAGGGGAGTTAATTCCTTAGTCATAGCATTATACCAAAGTGTATTACGAACAACTTCTCTGTATAATACATGCTTAGAAAGACAATGAACAGATGCAACAAATGAAGTAAAAGAAAGAAAATAACAAGAGTAAACAAAATCTAGTAGTTTAGTAGACTTATGAACATGAGTAGACTGATGACGATGGAGAGAAGGATCATCTGCAACCTTAGGAGATGATTGGGTAATAGCAGAAGGAGGAGCATGTAGAGCGGATACCTCGGGAACCAAAGTACCAGATTTAGTTGAACTACCAGCAGGAACTATGGGTAAAGCTTCCTCAGTGTTGGTATTGAAAGGACCAATGCAAAATAAATCTGACTTTGTCATATTATGCGAACTAGCAGGAATAGAAAAGAATGAAATATGCTCAAGAAACACAACATGACGAAAGACATACAATTTTTAACTAATGGATTCAAAGCAACGATATCCTTTTTGGCTAATACCATAATCCAAAAAGATACAAAGAACAGACTGAAGGGCTAACTTATTACGCTCAACATGTGAATGAAGCAAGTACAACCAAAAATATGTAAAGAGGAATAGATAGGAGCATGCCTATACAATTTTTCAAAAGACGACAAACCTAAATTGTGTAAGGTTAGAATTCTATTAATCACGTGAGCAGTGGTAAGGATTGCTTCCCCCCAAAAGATACTAGGAACATTGGTAGACAATAAAAATGAATAGGTTGTTTCAACAAGATGCTTATATTTTCGTTCAACCACACAATTCTGTTCATGAGTATTTGTACACTAGGATTGATGAATAGTACCATCAGAAGCAAGTAAATATGAAAAATGATTCGAAGTGTATTCACCCCTAAATCACAACTCAAATACTTTATGACACTAGAATGTTGAGTTTTCACAAGAGCTCTAAAGTTGTTGAAAATAGTAAGATAATCAGACTTGTGTTTCATAAGATAGATCCAAGAGTAACAAGTGTAATCATTAATAAATAAAAAATAATACCTTCCCCCCCCCCCCCCCTTTGTAGGAATAGGAGGGCCCCCCACACATCAAAATAAATAAGATTAAATGAAACAGAAGAAAAAGAAAGAGTTTTGGAAAATGGTAAGGAAGAAAATTTAGCCAGTTTACAACCACTACAATAAGAAATATCAGAACTTTTTAAAGGTCCTAATACTCTTGTAGAAGCTAAAAACTACAAATGAGATACTGAAACATAACCTAAACAAAAGTGTCATAAATAAAAATCAGAAGATGAACGACTTAGATGAAAAGATGATAAATTTACACTCAGAGCTACAACTTTTGGTACTTTGAGTTGTTCCAAAATATAGAGTCCTCCTTGCCTACGGCTTGTCCTAATCAGTTTCTAAGATCATGGATCTTGAACATAACAATTGGATGAAGAAAAAGAGACTAATATCCAGACTCACATAATTGACTAACAAAAATAAGATTTAAAGTAAAACTCAGAATATAATAAACATCAGTAAAAGATAAACAAAATGTAACAATTGAACTAACACTTACCAATGACATAAGAGTTCTATCAGTAGTCATATTAGATATAGATGAACTGAGAGAAAAAGAAATAAAATATGATAAATTATATGACATATGATGAGAGACATTAGAGTCCCAAATCTACAAGGATGAAGATACACCTGAAATACCAAATGATGACAAACTTATATGAGAGGAAGCAGACATGACAGAGAGCTATGAAACAAGGAACTGTTGAAACTACTCCAGTATATACAAATCAAATTTTCATGAAGCATCTGTATGACCAAACTTAGTGACAGAACTAATAATGCTCAGAATATAACCAAACCGGATGAATACCTTGACACAAATAATGACCAAGCATGGTGACGATCCATGAAAACTGGTATTAGGATGACCAGTGGTCACAAGAAGAACCCGAGGCAGAAAAGGATGTCGGTGCAGAAATCAACAGCATAAGGCGTTGATGTTGAAATCGACAGAAAAGGATGTCGGTGCTGAAATCGACAGCACAATGCGTTAGTACCAAAATCAGCAGAAAAGAGCGTCGACGTCGAAATTGATAAAAAAAGAACATTGGTGCAGAAATCAATGACAACAGTAAGAGGCGACAGCAGCAACAGGAAGCAGCAACAAGAGGATGATAGAAAAATTAGGTTAGAAAAGGAGAACCTCACTCTGATACTATGTAGAAATTAAGAATAGGAAAAAGCTAGACGTATTATTGAATCCAAAAAGAATAATAGAAATACAGAGTATAAAGTCTTATATAACTAAGTTAAGAAACTCTAAACCCTAAATTGAAAATGAAAAAAAGACTAAATTGCCTTAAAAGTTATAAACAAATAAATATATATAATCTAACATGGTGAAGCTCGGTTCTCTTTGTGGCCCGCCTTTGTTAATTTTTTGAATTTGCCTAGTGGACGATTAGTGAAGCCGGGTGATTCACCTCTAAGATTAGTTGGATGGCAAGACTTGAGTATTTGGATTACCAAAAAAATAAAATAAAATAATTTAAACAATGGAAACAAAATATATATATGGCCACCTAAATAATTTTGACTCAACTTTCCTTGTACTTGCTTTGGCCTAATCAACTTGATTTGTTTATCCTTGTCCAACATGACAAAATCCAATCTAACATGTTGAATTGAGGCCTATATTCAAACTTAAGATTATTTGATGTATTAGGTAAAGAGGCCAAGTTAGATCTATATATCTTACTGACTTGCGTACGTGCATCAAGTTAGTAGCTAGGGACTTAGTAGGTTACATGACTTGGTGCCTTCAAATTATAATGCGAACTCCAGGATGAGCATGAGCTATTAATTAGTCAGATCTTTGATGACCTAAACAATTGTTGGATGCATCCAAAGAATTGTGAACTTGACGTGGAGGCAAACTCTAGGGCAACTTGAGTACGACAAAAGTTGAACTATACATATATATATATATATATATAATTCTGATATGCTGTCCGACTCTCCGTGCACGACTCCGTGCAAAAGATGACATTGGAACGAGTCTAGAGGCTTGATGCATCATTGGAGGTGGACTATAACATAATGTTGTATAATATCATCAGGGATGATGTGGGTTAACTAGCTAGGTACAGTCTCACCTTTGTTTGCTCTCGCTAGCTATAACTTGATCATGAATGATGACTTTTGTGAGCAAGCAAATGGCTCAAGTAAAAGGCATTGGTGCCGGAGGGACACTCCGCGACAAAATGGTCTCCAAGTCGACCACAAGATCACCTTTACTAGATTTTTTTTTTTTTTGATAATCTAAATGTTATTAGTAGAGGGTTTTCTCTTTTAGTTCGTCTATCGAATAAATCTGGAGCATAATTGTTTGCTCTTTGCTATAACTTTCCTTGGCAAGCTACTTGGCTTGTTGAATGATGACTTTTGTGAGCAAGAAAATGGCTGCCAACATGTTGACAACTGGCCATTCAACTGGATAACAGTAAACACCGTCCAATATAATTAAGGAACAGAAGTGTAGGCATGAAACATGCTTATGCATTAATTGATCTCGAAGACTTTGCATAATTTGCAGATATAGTTTTGTCTTGTATTCTTCCTTCTTAATTTCTTTAAGCTCATCAGCTTCCAGGTACTCGATCAAATGCCTATCTTTCTCTTGAAAGAGCTAGGCCATCAGTTCTTTCTCTTGAAAGAGCTAGGCCATCAGTTTTAAAGACTTAATTTTTATTATTGGCGTATTTTGTTTTCATCATGACATATGACATACGAAACCAGGGTTTGCATTGTGAAAGTAGAGGGTGTTAGGTGAAGGCTTAGAGTACGTAGCTAGTGACAAAAGGAGGGAATATTTCTTTATTCAACCCTCTTGTACACATGCAAAAACTACAAGTTTCAGGAATAAACATTTTTGATAAATACAAACAGATCTCTCTCTCTCTCTCTTTGCCCCACAAGACCTAATTTTCTTAGCTGTTTGAAGAGGTGGGGAACCTAGGAAAGCAACTCTTCTTTCTCTTTTTCTTTCTCCCTTGTGGCTGTGAAATAGTCTCATTGGACTCATAGGTCTGGTTTCTTTTTAATTAGCTTCATCAACTTCAGCTAGGCATCCTCTTCTTAGTTTAGTTTGTCTTGGAAGCAAGTCATTGAATCACTCACCACACAACTCTTTGTTGTCTTCTAAATAATTAAACCATATTCTTTTTATCCCAAAGTTTGATTAAAACACTGTATCATCTTTATTATTGATAGTAAAATACAAAATTACTCATATGGTCTGCCAAGAGAGTTAAGGTCTTGATTAATGCCTCTCGAAGATGAGTCGAGAAGCCGGCCGGGAGGTAGAATTACAAGATAACTAGAAGGTTGAGTTGGAGTTTTGCTGAATTCGGGCGAGACTTGCGATAAACATAATACATTTAAAATAGGATTTGTCCCATCTCTTAAATGTGGTTATTCATAGGATACAAGGGTGACAACTGAAAGCTCCTTGCAAACAATTGTTGGAACTACAGATTCATGTGAGTACAAATTTGTCAAAATCAACAGTAAGATAGGAGAGACTTTGAGGCTCAAAAGTTTGACATGAAAAGGATCTCCAGGCCAAAAAATCACTAAACTGTGGGCATGCAATTCAAATAAAGACCTTTAATAAAAAACCTTAAGATAGCATAAACAGCTACAAGGTGGCTCAAATCCATCAAACTTCACAAGGCATTTCTTTGTTCTTCATTATGTTCATAAGAAGACAAAGAGAAATGAACAAAGTTAGGTATGCTTTGAGGTGGACATTGGAGAAGGATGATAGGTTTATATATGGCCCAATGTTTTCTTTTTATGGCATTGTGCTAGGGCTCGAAAGGTTTGTTGTTGAGAATGCGAAAAGTGGATTAGAGGGTCCAAGGGAAGGCATCTGTTTATTGTCAATGCTTAAAAAAAAAAAAGATAGTCTGGTGCACGAAGCTCTCGTCATATGCGGTCTCAGGGAAGGATTCATTATACGCAGTCTTATCTTGTTTTTTGTAAAATACTATTTTCAGGATTCAAACCCGTGATTTTTTGGTTACAAACAAACAACTCTATCATTACACCAAGCCTCTCCTTCGTTTATTGTCAATGTCTATCGGAAAAAGAAAGTAGGCCATAGATAAGGCATGGTTAGAAATGGGACGTTAAGTCCTCCATGACCCACCCCTCCCCGCCCCCACAACTTGCATCTAGATCAATCTTTTGAGTAAAGAAGAACATGTGTTATATCGACAATGTTAAGTCAAGTAGGTTAGTAATTTCTAAAAAAGTAATTAATTTTCACTTTTTCAACCAAAAGTAAAAAATTAAAATATATATATATATAAAAATTAAGACTTTCTTAGTAAAATAAATTACATTTGACGCAATTGAGGTGGCGCCATTGTCATTGTCAGACCATATCCTTCATAAACATTAGGTCTCATAGGCAACTGTGTCCTTAGGGAGGAAGCATTGAGCTCGTGTGCTCTCTACATTTGGCATCGCAAGCATTACCACCCTCAATTCAAGAGGCCCATGGAGGCCCACACAGCGCATCATGATAGCCCGAAAAGCCCAGTTAGGCTAAGGATATTGTTCCACACTGACTTGTAGAGAGAATTAGGATATTCAAATCTCATGAACTTTTTTTCATTCGCCATTGTTGGTGCCTCAAGTCTTGTCCCAAACTTGCAGTTTATTAACTTGATTGTGATGGTCGAATGCAGGGTTTGTCGTTGTAAACTTTAAATTGTTGTCAATATTATACTTTGTCGTTGAATTACTTTAACAAAAACCATCCGGAATAGTGACGGAATTATTGATGAAAATAAATTTTCTTGGGAAAACTATAATATGACAAACTATTCCACGAGGTTATTGATAGAATTGTAGTTTTGTCAGGAAGGTAAGAACAGGATTACCGATGGACTATAGTTTCTGCGAGGAAGACAACTGCAAACCCTAGTTTCCACAAGGTTACCGACGAAATTGGGATTCAATCGGTAACCCTCGACGGAAATTGGATTCAGTCAGGAAGGTAAGAACTCAGGTTGCCGATGGAATTATGTTTCCGTCAATAATCCCTAATAGAAATGGGATTCTGTCGGTATTACTGACAGAATAACATTCTATCCATAAATTTGGGTGAAAAATTAGGGCACAGCCCCGATTTTTTTTACGCGTGCAACTCGATTTCTTCCCAAATCCTCTTAAGGCGGCTCCAACAACATCTCCAATAAGCCATCTCTCCCGCTTCCAGAATCTGCTAGCACACGACAAGCAACTTAATCGACCGGCAACATGTGATTGACGACTTGGTCGACCGCAGGTTGGGCAGTCGTATGGTGGCCGACCGCTAGAACGCGGTCGGCAGCTTGGCCGGTTGCTGGCTCGTGGCTGGCAGCTTAGGCGGCCACCAACTATTGGCCGTGAGCTTGGCCACAGCTAGCAGCTTGGCCACGGTTGGTAACATAGCCGGTTGCCAGCATGCGATCGTCAGCTTGTCCGACCGCCAGCTTAGTCGGCCACCAACTCACAGTTATAAGCTCGGTCTATTGCCAGCTCGCGACTACAAGCTCAGTCTGCCACAAGCTCAGCTTCTCTTTTCTTACGATTGTTTGTGATTAATTTTAGCTAATTTTTTTATTTTGTAGTATATTGCATTTGCTGCTCTTCTCCAGCTAGACTACTCATCTTCAGGTATAATTTATTAAACAGTACCTATATATTATTTTACATGGTAGAATTTAGATATATGTTAAGCTAGTATTTTGATTTATAACATAATATAGTCATCGTGTTATTTTAGTGTTGATATATTTACATCTATGTTAATTTTAGAGTTCATTATCTTTTGTTGAAATATGAAATATAACATAGTTTGTTATCTTTTTGATATGAAATCTAGGTTTCTTGTGATTTAGGTTGATACATACTACAAGTTCAATATGTGGGAAAATAAATTATATTTTTAATTTACAATTTAATAGGTTTAGCAACCCATATACTTTGTAATAAATTATATTAAATTGTATTTTCATTTGGTAACAATATATATGAATAAAGTTTAGATATACAATTGATTAGAAAATAGATTTCCTAGAGATGATTTTATTGCTAAAGTTGAACAGTTTGTGAACTTTATTAAGAGTCATTCAGAATGTAAGAATGTATGAATGATGTCAAGTTACGACGTTCATGTAATCATTACAAATATAGAAATAGAGTCTTTCATAATGAGGATATTGTGAAAGTATATATGTATAGAAATGATTTTGTACCAAATTACTATAATTAGTATTGTTATAGAGAACCTTAGTTGTATGAACCAATTGAGCCTTTTAGTGGTTTATCATTTGGCATAACTGTTGTTCGAGAATCATCAACTAATGATATTGCAATCCAATCAATAGTTCACGATATGATGAATGTAGTTGATTATTCTAATATAGATGAAATACCAATACCGAAATATTAGCAACTATATGAAATGTTAAAGGCAGATGAAAGAGAAGTGTGGGAGGATATTCTTCCTAGTCATTCTCAACTATCAGCTATTGCAAGGTTATTGAATATGGAAGCAGAACATTATTTTTCAGAAAGATGTTGCGATGACATATGTTAATTGATGTAGGAGTTACTCTCTATTGATAACATAATAACTGATAGCTTCTACAGTATAAAGAAATTGGTTAGAGATTTAAGTTTGCCTATAGTGAAGATTGATTGTTTTATAAATAACTATATGATATTTTGAAATGAAGATAACGAACTAATCGAATGCAGAATTTGAACTCACCCTCATTATAAGTATCGTACTCGCATATTAGGGAATAAGAAGAAAAATACTACTTGGAAAATGATGTATTACCGTCCGTTACTACTAAACTTTAATACTTGTACACATCTGTCGCTACAACTTGCCACATGATGTGGCATCATGAGAATGAGCACGAAAGAGGTATAATGTGACATCCTTCTGATTCCCCTGCATGGAAATATTTTGATAATATATTTTCCTCATTTGTAATGGAACCACGTAATGTAAGATTGAGATTTTCCATAGATAGATTTCAACCATTTGGTTAGTCAGAACAACAATATTCCTCTTAGCTAGTTATATTAACATAATACAATTTACGACAATTTACCAAACAACACACCTAAATTTTTGAATGACTAAAAGCGCGTGCTATTTTGGTATTTACCAAAGGACGCACCTTTTCAAGTGCACTTTCCATTTTACCCTCCTGATAATCTAACTTTTTCTACCATTATTATTTTCTATACCATTTTTCTCTCTCTCTCTTCTCTTCTCTTTCTTCTCTTTTTTATAAGCATGCATAACATATGAATAACATTATATAAGATTTAGTTAATTTTTTAATACATTTAGAGAAATCAAAATAAATAATGGATAACATATTTAAACTTCTTGCAACCTCATAAATTCACTGAAACTGAAATGAGTGTAATCAGAGCTCTCTAGGACCATTAGTGGATAAATTTAGTTTAATTTAATATAATATAATATAATATAATATAATATAATTTAGTTTAATTTAATTTAATGTCCTTAGTCATCTCACACAATCTATGTTTTCAATCAGGGAATCCTATAATTTTTGTAAGATGAAGTTAAGTTCAATTTTTAGAGTTTGACTTTACTTTGTGTTAAATTCAGGTTTAGCTTTGGATCTAACAAACAAGCATTCTTTGGATAAACTTCTGGACTATGGTGAGTCACATGGACATCATTAGAGTAACCATGCCTTCAAGATTTTTCAAATAGTCTTATCCACTCAACTTAGTGTTGGTCCATTTGGAGGTCGGCAAGAGGGGATGGGTGAATTGTCCTGAAAAATAAATTCAACCTTTCTCGAATTTTCAACTAAATGAATAGTACTTGTAATTAAAACAAAAAGAGACTAATAAAAAAGAGAACAGATACAAAAGAGTTATTTGGTTTGCAATCAGAGGATTGCTAATCCAATGAAAGTAAAGCGCATTATCTGACAATCTCCTTCGGACGGAGTAGCCTCTTTACAACGTTAACGACACAAAGAAAATGTAGAACTGAAAGAACTGGATTACAAGTGAGTTGTATCAACTGTGAAAATCAGTGCTATATTTGTAGCACTGTTCGGGGCGCCCCGAAGGGTTCACTGCGCCCTGGGGGATAAAACTTTATCCCCTTCGCATGGATCGCGGTTTAACCACGATCTTGATAAAAGCTCAGTCCGGGCGCCCGAACACCCAAAGTCAACTCTGGTTGACTTTTCCCGTCCGAGACCTCTACTCCGGTTCAGCTCGCCTCGGTCCAGGTCTTCCACTCCGGCTCCGCTAGCTTGGGTGATCTTGGCCATCCGGAATAGGCCTCACCCGAACCCAACTTCCGGCTTTCTCCTCGAGTAGCCTTCCTTCCCGGTTTCTCATCCCTCTAACGTCGCGTACATTCTTCTCATCCACCGGTGTACTCTTCCGTGGTCACCTCGTCCCTCGGACGCACCGAGCCCGTCTGCTCTCTTCCCGTGTCGTCCTTCACGCTAGCCGCGTCTTCCGCTTGACTTCTTGTGTTCCTAAGCTCCTGCACACTTAGACACAAGGGTTAAATCAAACAGGATCTAACTTAACTTGTTTGATCACATCAAAACACCTTGGGGTTCCAACAATCTCCCCCTTTTTGATGTGAGCAATCCAAATAAGTTAGGGGGTAAAACAAACATAATGTAGAAACAAATAATATTGCAAATAAGTGTAAGTAGGATTTTTCAATGAAAGAAATTTTAAATACACCTCCCCCTAGACTTAGCATTCTTCTCCCCCTTTGATCACATAAAAAATTGGGGTTCTTTTAACAAGTCTAAGGTAATTTAAAAATTATTTTTAAAAAGAATTGGCAAGTAAAGAAAAAAAAAACTTTGGAAGTAAAAAAAATTCTAAGTTAAAAATTTTGTGCAACAGAATAAGTAACTTAAAAATATTTTTCAAAGTTTGAAACATATTTCAAAATTTTCAACATAAAAAATTTTCATAAGTGTTGAAGCAAAAATTTCTAAGGCAAAAAAAATATTATTATTATTATTTTTATATAGTTTTAAATTTGCAACGGAAAGATTTCCTAACTTAAAAAAATTTCTAAGTTTTCGTAAACATAAATATTTTTTGAAAATATTTTCTAAAGAAAATTGAGTAACCCTTTAAAGTACTAAGTAATTTTAATTTTAATGCTTTTTCAGTTAGTCAATTAAACTGTTTATTTTAATACTTGGCTTCTAGGCAGTGGCGAGGCACTAGACCTTCTTGGTTATTAGAACAACAACCACTTTTTTAGACAAAGCCTTATAAAAAAATTAGCTGTTTAGTTTTCTCGCTAAAAGCGCTAAAAACAGTTCAAATTAAACACGACTTTGGAACCCAATATAAATTCCATCCTACATGGTTAATCAGGTATTTACTAGGTTTATAAGCTTTTGATATTTTTCTGATTTAACTTTGGTGAAACCTATAGTACCAGTTTAATCCTCTATAATTTCTAAAAGTAGAAATATTTGAACATGTAGAGTTTTTCAATTTTTCTATTTCTTCTTTTAATTTTTCATTTTCCAGTTTTATTTTATCAAAATCTTCTATAAGACATGATTTTACTAAAATTCTTTTTATTTCTACGTTTCCATTTTTAAATTTATTATTTTTATTTTTTAATTTGTACATAGAATTTGCCATAGATTTAAGTTCAAAATAAAGTTGATCAGGAGGTAAGAGGCATACCTCACTTACCATATCAGACTTGAAGCCTGACTCTCCCCTTGCTTCACTGCATTCATCTAAGGTCGCTCCTCCTTCATCGATTCTAGGTTCTAATGTACTTTGCCCTTCATAGCTTGCCATCAGTGCTAGCACGGCATATTCTTGTATCTCTGACTAAGATGAAGAACTATCGTCTCAAGTAGCTTTTAGATTCTTGTGCTTCTTGGGTATCTTGACTTTGTCCTTCTTGAGCTCTGGCAATCCTCTTTTAAGTGTCCTTCTTTTTGACACTACTAGCAATGAACCCTTCTTCTCTTTCTTGGATTCTTCTTATTCTGCATTTTTTTAAATTTATTAGATCTAATTTTTTTTTTAATTCCTTACCATATAGGCTTCTTGATCTTCTTCTGAATCTGGCTCGGGTTCATCCTTCTTAGTTGCATTTAGCGCTATAATCTGGCTTGATTCCTTTGTTGCCCCTGCACATCTAGTTTCATGTAATTCAAGAGTAGAAAATAATTCCTCTAGGGTACTTACCTCCAAGTCCTTTGAAATATAGTAGGCGTCGATGATTGACATCTATTCTAGAGTTCTGGGAAAAGCGTTGAGTGTATAGCATATGGTGTCCCAATTGGTTACCGTTTCACCGAGATTCTCGAGTCTGGAATTAACTCTTTTACCTTTGCGTGTAGATTGGCTACTTTCTCACCTATTTCCAGACGGATGTTCGTCAGTTTGTTCCGAAGTATATCTCTCCTTGCGAGTTTGGCTTCGGATGTCCCTTAGTGGAGTTCCAGGAATTTTTCCCAGAGTTCTTTGGCCGACGAGTAGCTTCCGATGCGGTTGACTTCTTGAGGCGGCAGCACGCTCAGCAAGTGATATTTCGCCCGATTGTTTGCAACGGAATCACTTTGTTCCTTTTTTGTCCAAAGGCTCTCTTCTTTTTCCTCTCCATTCTGCTTCGTAGGAGCTACAAAACCATATTTTATAATTAGACAAATTTCGAAATCAATTTTCAGAAATACCTCCATACGATGCTTCCAGTGTGCGAAATCCCCCTTGAATTTTGGTGGAACAATGTGTTGGGGCAATTTCCCTAGGTCATGTTTGACCAGTTTGACTAAGCTTGAGTTGAGTCAAGCTTGAGTCAGGGTTTGAGTTTTGATATTTGACAATATATGGAGATTGCTAGGGCAATCGTCCGGTTATGGAGATGGTCAAAGGGTTGACCAGGTTGATGAGAATACAAGTCAAGTAGGTCAGGGATGACAGGAGACTTGACTGTGGAAGTCCTAACTGGAGTTTAGGCAGTGGTGGAAGTCCTAACTGGAGGTTAGGCGTATGGAAATTCTAACTGGAGGTTAGGCGTATGGAAGTCCTAACTGGAGGTTAGGCAAATTGGAAAGTCCAAGTGTGATCTTGGCAAAGGAGAAAGTCCTAGTGAGGAGCCAGACATTTGGGAAGTCCTGGTGAGGAGCCAGGCAACTGAAAGTCCAAGTGTGATCTTGGCAAAGGAGAAAGTCCTGGTGAGAAGGCAGGCAATTGGGAAGTCCTTGTGAGAAGCCAGGTAGATGGAAAGTCCTAGTGAGTGAAGCTAGGCAGTCGGGAAAGTTCTAGTGAGTGAAGCTAGGCAGAAGTTAAAGTCCTGGTGAGTGAAGTCAGGCACGGAAAATCCAGATGGTTCAAGGATGACAGGACATCTGGTGAAAGTCCAAGTGGGTCATGGAGAACCGGACACTTGGCATGAGACGGTAAATCTAAGTGGGTCACGGAGGACCATACTTGGTGATTAGAAGTCCAACGAAAAGTCGGCAAAGAGAAAGTCCAGATGGGTCAAAAGTTGACCAAACTCTTAGCGGTGGTAAGTCCAATAGGGAGTTGGCATGGAACTAGGAAGTTCGGACGTAGTAAACTTCCGAAGGCCATAACTTTTGACTCGGATATCAGAATGAGGTGATCTTGGATGCAAAACGAAGCTAATTTCAAGCTCTACACAGTTTTATGTGTTTTAATTGATTGTCCAATCAATTGGGGGGTTCAATCGATTGGTCAATCGATTGGTTGACGCGAGTTTATGCAGAAAAGCTCTGGATCAATTGGGTAATTGATTAAAACTTCCCCAATCGATTGGGAGAGTTTCTGAGTGAACAATAAGCTTTTGAATTGATCAGTTGATTGATTGAAACCTCCAATCGATCGGTCGATCGATTGGAGCGCTGGAAATCGCTCGAGAAGCCTTGAATCGATCGGGCAATCGATTCGAGGCGATTCCAGAGAGCATAGAGGCGCTCTGGATCGATCGGCCGATCGATCCAAAGCCTCCCCAATTGAATCGATTGGGATTCAACCGTTGGCGCAGATAAAGACGTTGGCGAGCGTTTTTCTCAGCACTTCTTTGATCCTCTTCAACACACGACTGCAGTTACAGCTTAGGGTGATTTTCTCCACTCTCACTACCAGATCTTGAAGGTTTTTAGAGGCACGTCCAAGTCAAGAGGCAAGTTACAATAAGAAGAAGAAGAAGCTAGAGTTTCATTGTAATCTTGTAAGATTCACTTATATTTTGCTTCTATCTTTCTTATTGTTGTATTGTGAGATTGTAAGGCTTCTTCGCCTTTAGTAGTTACCTTAAAGGAGGGTTTTCATAGTGGAGGGTGTGTGAGTGTGTGGATCCTTGGACTAGTCACCTTTTCTTGAGGTGGATACCAAGTAAATCTACGTGTTATGGTTGTAGTGTGTTGTTTCTTGTATTTTCTGCTGCACATCATCACAAAAAGCAAGCAACGACAAGTACAAGATCGCGATGAGCTATTCACCACCCCCCTCTAGCTACATTTCGGTCCTAACACAATGCTTGGTCCGGCCATTGGTTGCTTGCTTCGATCGGCGGTTAGTCCTTCTGAAGCGTCCTGACTCTTATACCACTTGTTGGTCCCTTTGGAGGCTGTCAAGAGGGGAGGGGTGAATTACCCTGAAAAATAAATTCAACATTTCTCAGATTTTCAACTAAATGAATAACACTTGTAATTAAAACAAAAAGAGACTAATAAAAAAGAGAACAGACGCAAAAGAGTTATTTGGTTTGCAATCAGAGGATTGTTAATCCAAGGAAAGTATGACGCACTATCTGACGATCTCCTTTGGGTGGAGTAGCCTCTTTACAATGTTGATGGCACAAAGAAAATGTAGAACTGAAATAACTGGATTACAAGGGAGTTGTGTAAACTGTGAAAATCAGTGTTATATTTATAGCACTGTTCGGGGCACCCCGAAGGGTTCCGACGCCCTGGGGGGATAAAACTTTATCCCCTTCGCACGGATCGCGGTTTGACCGTGATCTAGATAAAAGCTCGATCCGAACGCCCGTAAGGATTCCGAGCGCCCTGGACTGTTCCAGGCGCCCGGACACCCAAAGTCAACTTTGGTTGACTTTTTTTACCCGGGACCTTTGCTCCAGTTCAACTCGCCTCGGTCCGGGTCTTCTGCTCCGGCTCTGCTAGCTTGGGTGATCTCGACCATCCGGACTAAGGCTCATCCGAACCCAACTTCCGACCTTCTCCCCGAGTAGTCTTCCTTCCCGATTTCACATCCCTCGAATGTCGCGAACATTCTTCTCGTCCACCGGTGTACTCTTCTGCCGTCACCTCGTCCCTCGGACGTACTGAGCCCGTCGGCTCTCTCCCCGTGCCGTCCTTCTCGCTAGCCGCATCATCCGCTCGACTTCCTGTGTTCCTAAGCTTCTGCACACTTAAACACAAGGGTTAAATCAAACAGGACCTAACTTAACTTGTTTGATCACATCAAAACACCTTGGGGTTCCAACACTTAGTACAAAATCTTGGTCTAACTAGTTAGGATCCATAAGGGGTAGCTTCAGTTAGTTCCACTCAGCCAAATACACTAGGTCGAAGTCATATCTTCCTAAACATGCATAGACTAAGCTTCCCTAACTTACTATCATCCAAAACTTCACCAGTACCTTAGGTCAAGTTAAACTTAGTCCCTTTTTAATCTAATCCTAATTACCCTGCCGGGTAGGTTATTTTGGACGTGCCAACTAGTTTGGAGTCTCCTCCTGAATTATTGATCTGGGTTAAATTTTAGTTTTGGGTTTATGTCGATTACTTTTATAATTGTAATCGACTTGATGATAGTTTGGTTTTATTTTGGTTCTATAGTTATCTCTATTATTTGATTTTGATTTAGTTGATTTAATTTTATAGTTAGAATTTTGAATTGGGTTTTTGGATTTTACATAATATATTTTATTTTTAGGTATATAATATTGATTAATTCCTGCTAGCATGATTAAACACGCTTTCAGAATCCAAGTTTTGGTTTGTTTTTTATTTTGAGATACAAGTGAAATAAACGATTTATTTGTTGAGCTAGACTTGTATCCAAGTCCAGATTTATTGTATACTCCTTTTTGATTATTTAATATTAGGTTCAAATTTTTAGATCTAGTTGTGAACTTTTCTAATAACCCTTTAAGTTTGTTAATTTCAATTTTTAGTGTTGAATTTTTCTCCTTATGTTTTACGACTTGATTTGGATTTGATTTTTCAATTTGTTCCTTGAGTTGTTGGTTTTCCTCAAGGAGCAATTTATTTTGATTTTCTTGATCGGTTAATTTTCTATTTAAACAAGAAATAACTTTAAAAAACTTTCTGCTTAAATAAAAATGTACCTTATCGGAACCTTCAGAAACGAGTACGGACTCGTGGCTTGATTCGGGTTCGGACTTGTCTTCCGATTCGCCCTCCGATTCTAATTCGCGGGCCATCAGCGAGAGGTAGCTTTGGTTCTTCTGCTCTTCGACTTCCGATTCCTCTGAAGACGATTCGTCCCACGTTGCATTGAGTGCCTTCTCTTTGGTTATCTTTGATTTGTCGTTCTTCAATTTTGGGCACTCGTTCTTATAGTGGCCTTCTTGTTGCACCCGAAGCAGGTCACATTTCTTAGTTCGTCGGTGGAGTTGATCTTCTGCAAGTCTTTTCTGCTGAAGTTCTTCTTTCTCCTAGTGAACATCTTTCTTATCAAGTTCACCAAGTACTCTTCGTCTTCTGAATCTTGGCCAGACTCATCTTCGGGTACAGGCTTGGTCTTTGTCTTTTCCTTGGAGGAACCTGCAAAAAGAGTAACACCTTTCTCGGTTCTGGCGTTAGTTTGCTCATGTAACTCAAGTTCACAAAATATCTCATCTATCTTAAACTTTGAAAGATTCTTTGAAATATTGTAGGCATCCACGATGGATGCCCACAATGCATTTCGAGGAAACGCGTTTAGGGCGTACCTTATTAGATCGCGGTTCTCCATTTGGTGGTCGATGGTATGAAGTTCATTGAGGATGTCTTTGATCCTCGCATGGAGTTGACTCGCGAATTCTCCTTCCTGCATCTTAATATTAAATAATTTATTTAAGAAGAGGTCTCATTTGGTTACCTTAGTGTCGCTCGTTCCTTCATGCAGTTCGATGAGCTTGTCCCACAGTTCTTTTGCATTTTGGTGTGGGCCCACTCGATTCAGCTCTTCCTTCGTTAGCCCGTATTGCAAAGTGTTAGGGCTTTAAAGTCTGTCTGGGCTTTCTTTTTCATGTCCAGATTCCACTGTTCCAAGTCCAATGGATTTCAGGAGTTGTTGGCAGGCACCTTGTAGCCTCTGGTGACGCTAAACCACTGGTCGAAGTCATTCTTCAGATAGACCTCCATTCGCTCCTTCAGTAGGGGAAGTCGTCATCGTTGAATAGAGGAGGATGAACTGTGATGAAACCTTTGATTTGAGACATTGATCTTGCACACAAGGAAACAAGGAAAAAAGATCCCAAGACTTGGTCTTGGATTAGCAGAGTGGGAGAAAACGGAAATTTAAGACTGAATTGGTGTTGCACCAATTCAGTTTAATTTACTACGATAAAAATTTCAAAAAGGTAACGATACCAGTTGGATTGTATCGAAAAACTTAAAGCCGAAAAAAATAAAAAAGAATTTCACCCCATCTGTTTGATTAGTGGTTGCACCAAATCAAAGTGGTACCTTCTCTAATACCACTTGTTGGATCGTGAAAACGCTAGAGGGGAGGGGGGGTGAATAGCGATCGTTGAGAATTCGAAAATCGAATCGAGCGGAAAATTAAAAGGCACAACACTAACACAAACAAATTTTACATGGTTTGGTGCCTTCATCGACTCCTACTCCAAGGTCCGCAATCGTCGAGTACTTTCGTTAGGCAATTCACTAGCAGTTCGAAGAATGATTACAAATGTAAGTACAAGAACTCTTTAAAAAATACCGACAACAGGAAAATAAACTTGAGTCGCAGATTGTCGAAAAAGCCTCGCAGCGTCGCAAGAGTAGTGCGCAATAGAGCAGTTGTAGAATAAGTTGTTGTCTTTTGCTCTAGGTGTTCCGAGCGCCTGGAGCTTGACGTAGACCCAGCCAATCAACGCGCTTAATTTTGCATTCTGGGCGCCCGGACCACTGGTGTTAGCCTTTTCACATGTCACGTGGCACATCAAATTAATAAAGATTAGGCACTCAACTAACTAAAGAAAACTCATGTAGTAAGAAGTCCCAAGTCATATTTTTTCAAGGATAACTAATAGGTGTTTGACTAAATGTGATCTTCATTTATTTGTTTCTTTTTATTGAATGAAAGTTTTTATTATTGCTTACTCAGAATTGAAATTGCTAACTTTCTCAAACAAATGCAATAGAATTAAAAGAGATGCATGCTTAACAGAATATATTTTGTACAATTACTCATTGCCCAAAATAAAACTTACTTAGAATTAAAGAGCTAATAGCAACTGAACTTAAGCTTGATTACTAACAAAACCTAAGTGATTAATACAATTTACTTGAAGCCTAACTGAACAGAATTGCAAATTCTATAAAAATCAGAGTTATTCTAAGCTGCAATGAATTATGAGGAATCAATTTTAGGAAACAAAACTTAACAACAATTCTAAACTAATTAAAATCTGAGAATCAAAAACTTCACTAACAGAATTGGATCGACAATATGAATTAAGAGTTGAAATCTAAGTATGAATTAAAACCCCCTAACTCTTGACTCTGATTTCATTTTCAAACTCAATTCAATACTATAACAGTAATTCAATGATGAAATCTAATAGAACACATTTCCAATGAGTTTTGCTTGCAACGTAAAGGAAAAACAATTGAAATCAACAGATCTATGAATTTGAACTAAAACCAAATAAAGAACATCTGCAATTCAGATTAGTGATTCTTGATCTGTATCGATGCCAAATTTGCAGAGAAACATCTCGGAAACTCCCGTGAGTAATCACCGGATTAGTTCAGATTCTCGGTTGAGAATTGAGAAGTGTGCAGCTGGTAGAAACCTCCCTACAAGCTTACAATCTCATCAAAAGTTCACTGCTCGAAAAATAGGGGAAGATTTATGAGTCGCGATCGACAAACGATCGATCAAATTAATGTCGAAGTCGCGAACAAATGGAAGAACGAATGAGAATCAGAAATTCCAGAAAAAACTCCTCCAAAACTTCTGTTGCCTGATAGAATCTCTCAAATCGGAAGAACTCCCCAAATCTGATCTCATCTGGTACGCGTGAAGTGCAAAGATCGCGGAAGAAAAACCTCCTTCTCTCGCAATTTGATGGTCGGGCAATGTTCGTCGGTCACTCCAAATGCTGCCAGTGCTGACAGATCTCGAATTCTGGTCTGGATGTCGATGGGAGTGTCGGCGTCGCAAAGGAAGAAGATGGTGAACAGTAGAGGATCGCGAGGAACCGAGCTCGAAAATGCACTGTAGCTTCTCAAAGCTTTTAAACTCTCCCAAATCTGATCGAACGGTCCAAATTACTCGGGGCTTGATCAACGACTGGATGAACTCAGATCTAGATCAAAACTTCTGGGTCTTCATCAACGGATGAGATCTGCTTCTCATTAGGTCGGATGGACCAGATTCTTGATGGATAGCTCAAATCTCTCCGATCTTCAATGAATAGTTATGATTGTTCTGGAGCTTGTTCGTCTCGTTAAAACTCCGATCCAAGCACAAATTGGTTCAAATTCATCCCAGTCCAAGAATCCTTGATGCCTACAAAATAACACTTAAATATTAGCATCAAATAAAGTCATAATAAAATAATTCGCAATTAAATCCAAAATCGATACAACATAAAATATGATGTAAATATAGGTTCTATCTATGAAAACTATATCAAACCATGATTATATGAATGAAAATAGTGTAGTAAAATCATGGTTATCAACCACCATTTTCCAGCAACTCAATTTTCTGCAAGAATATGTTAGTCCGAGGTAAATGCAAATTATACTATCCTACAAAATAAGGTATTAGCACAATTATATTATTAAAAAATGGTAGTAATTAGACTCTGTCTCACCGAGATCAGAATCTAGTCATGATCTCAACTTAGATTCTCGAAATAGTTCTAAGTTGGATCTACGCCTACTGTTCCCTCAAATGGGGAACACGTCCTCACCAAGTCACTCCCTTCCAGTGACTTACCTTAACTTACCTGCCAGATATCCGGTCAGCCCGTCGACCTGTCTAGACTTCGTGCCAACTATCCGGTCAGCCCGTCGACCTAGCTGGACATCGTGCCAGCTATCGGATCGACCCGTCGACCTAGCTGGACTTCGTGTCAGCTATTCGGTCGGCCCATCGACCTATCTGGGTCTTGTGCCAACTATCCGGTCAGCCCGTCGACCTAGCTGGGCCTCGTGCCAGCTATCCAGTCGGCCCGTCGACCTAGCTGGACTTCTCCTGCACACTCAATCAAAGTGTTAGATCACAACAAATCTAACTTAACTTATTTTATCATTCATCAAAACCTGAGTTAGACCGTTAATGCTAACTGCACCAACAATACTTGTCTTTAGCATCATCTAGAAATAATCCCGGTGGAAGAAGATGTAGTGGAAGGAAAAGGAAGGTCTTCCAAGCGACTTAGGGGTAACGGTGCCGAAAAGCTTTAGGTCAATGGGGAACCAAAAGCTCTATCAAGATTAAACCCTAAACCCTTGGAGACCAACTCTATATATAGTGGACATCTCTATTATCAATCCATAGATGATAATAATGCGGGACTATAGGTTCTACACATACAAGATCTACATCTAATAATCGAAACCTAATAAATCTAAGTTAGATCACTTTAATGAGTTCGGTTTATACTCATATGCACAACTAATAATTAAGCCTACCAATTAGAGATAATAACCAACATTTTATTGTTGTTATTATTATTGTTGTTGTTAGTGCAATATCCCTGGGTCAGGATTGACCAAATTGACTATGCTTGAGTTGGCTCAAGCTTAAGTCTTGATATGTGAGTTTTAATTTTTGACAATATATGGAGATTGTAGGTGCAATCATCCGATTGGGGAGATTGTTGATGCAATTCCCCTCTGGTAAAGGTTTGACCAGTTTGATGTGAAGAAAAGTTTATTAAGAAAGTCCTAACTGGAGGTTAGGCGAAGGCAAGTCCAACAGGAAAGTTGACAGAAAGGAAAATCTAAGTGGGTCAGTATTGACCAGACACTTGGTAGTGAAAATGCCCGTGAGTGAAGTCGGGCAGGTGAAAATCCTGGTGAGTGAAGCTAGGTGAAAATCCTAGTGAGTGAGGCTAGGTGAAAGTCCTGATGAGTGAAACCAGGCAAGTGAAAGTCTTGGTGAGTGAAGCCGGGCGGTAGGAAAATCATGGTGAGTGAAGTAAGGTGAAAATCCTAGTGAATGAAACTAGGTGAAAGTCCTGGTGAGTGAAGTCATGCAGATGGAAAGTTCTAGTGAGTGAAGTTAGGCAGATGGAAAGACCTGGTGAGTAAAGGTAGGCATGTGAACATTCAGGTGGGTCAAGATTGATCGGACATCTCGTGTTGGGAAGTCCAAGTAGGTAAAGGGAGTGACCGAATACTTGGCACAAGGAAATCCAGATAGATCAAGGATGACTGGACATCTGGTGGAACGAAATCCATATGGGTCAAGGATCACTGGACATTTGATGGAAGGAAGTCCGAGTGGGTCATGGAGGACTAAACACTTGGCACGAGATGGTAAGTCCAAGTGGGTCAAGGTTGACCGATCACTTGGCACGAGGAGAAAAATCTAAGTGTGTCAAAGGATTGACCGGACACTCGGTGAAGAAGTCCCAGCAGGTCAAAATTGACCGGATGCTAGGTATGAGGAGTTCCAACAGGTCACAGTTGATCGAATATTGGATTTGGGAACCCTTGAGATTGAGTTAAGCAAGTCAAGGGAGGTTAATCGATCAGTCAATCGATTGAACAGCGTACGTTTGCACGCTGCGGAAAATATTATCCGCGGCGTGCTTTACGCGCTGCAGAAAATATTATCCGCAGCGTGCAAAGCACGCCATAGATAATATTTTTCGTGGCATGCTTTGCGCACTGCAGATAATATTTTCTACAGCGTGCAAAGCACGTCGCGGATAATTTATGACTTTCAAGAGCTTTTAACCGTGCAACGCGCAATGTGCGCTGCGAAAAGTCATTTTTGTTGTAGTGACAGTTGATCGGATATTGGATTTGGAAACCTGATCAGTCAATCGATTGAACAACGTACGTTTGCACGCTGCGGAAAATATTATCCGAGCATTTATATCATCAGAAAGGATTACATTGTTCTACAAACATGAAAATGAGTAAAAGAAGTTAGTTAGCGAATGGATTTATTTGATGATAAAAAATTGAGTATCTTTACCACATAGTAGTGGAAATTCAGAAATGGTCTTCAGTATGTGAACTGAGAGATGTCAATGGGAAGGTCTGTTAGATGAGAACTAGAATTTGTAAGAATGGCTTGGTTTTGATTTTAAAGAACGGGAGGAATTTGAGACGAAGTAGCAGCTCATATATATGTGGGCATTTTGGTCATTATGTTGCAAGGGTGCAATTTTTTTAGTTGGCATCACGTATCCAACTTACACCGACTATCCTAGGAGTGATCGGACATGAAAATTTTTTATCGACCAATAGGATAAATCATCATAATAACTAATTACATAGTTTTTTAATCATATGTTGAGAAATGTCGAGTATATATAGCATTTACTTGATCATGTCAAAAACTAAAACTTTTTAATATTTCCTTTTTACAATCAATTGATTTCTTCTAAAATCGACTAGTTAACAAAAAAAAAATCAATTATTAGTTTATTAATTTCTAAAAAAATAATTAATTTTCACTTTTTCAAATAACAATGAAAGCAAACAATATATACAAAATATTTATGACTTTTTTTTATAAACTAAATTACATTCGACGTGACTGAGATGGTGTCATTTTCATAGTCATATCATATCCTCGGGGAATATTAGCTCGCATAGGCAATTGTGTCCTCGAGAATGAAGCATTGAGCTCTTGTATGCGCCCTACATTTGATTCAAGTGTCCCAGGAAGGCCCACATAAGGCATAACGATAGGTTGAAAACCCAAGTTAGGCCGAGGACATTGTTCCACACTAACGGTTCTCGGACGAATTGTGTTGAGACGATTAGGGCATTCAAATCTCATGAACCTTTCTTCTTGGTTTGCCGTTGTTGCTGCCTCAACTCTTGCCTCCAACTGCAAGTTATTAGCTTGATTGTGATGGTCGAATGAAAAGTCAGCCGTTGTAAAGTTCAAATTGTTGTCAATATTGTTTGTCGTCACAATATCATGGTTGTGGTTGCCTTCGTAGGTTGTCAATAGTATGTTACAATCATCTACGGCCCTCTCTATGTGCTTCTTCACTATGCATCCTGGATGAGTGCACTTGTAGTAATTCCTACAACATCGAAAACTAAAATCAACCATCTTTTTTGAAATCAAAATATAAGAATAACATTTTTGTTTAACAATGATAAAATAAGATAAAATTTTAAAATATATAAAAAATAATAATTTTTAATATCCCACTTAGTAAAATAAAAATTTAATTGTAGTTGTATAAATAATTACCTTGGTTCTGAGTTTCCCTTCACAACCTTTTGCCCGTACTTTTGCCAACGATATCCATCGTCAACCACATTATGGTGGCTTACCATTTTAGCCACCCACTTTTGTTGGCGAGCCGATCTCGAAGATGAGCTCATTTGTGCAGTAGCAACGTATTGATCCAACTTCCTAAAACAATCAAACAAGTTAAGAAAAAAAAAAACCTAAACTAACTAACAATCAAACTAACTAACAAACCTTTTTCTTGAGTCGTTATCATCTTCTTTATTGAGATTGTAGGTCATTTCTTGCGCTAAATAGATACTGACGAGGTCACGGGAGGGGTTAGCTTGGGGGTGATCATGCTTTTCCTTGTAGATTATTTCCGCGGCATAACCTTCGTCTGAGTATTCGACCTTCTTCTTTGCCTTGCAATCTGGATATGTGCATTTGTAATAGCTCCTTGGAAACTTGTTTCCTTTCACTTTCTTTTGCCCGTATTTCCTCCAATTGTATCCGTCCGAGGGCGGATTCCCAATTGCCTCCGAGACTTCCCTTAGCAAAGGCGTAACATTAACACCCACAACCTCATTTTCGAGCTGATTTTCATTGTTGTTGTTGTGTTCTTCACGTTGCGTGTTCTCCGATGAAACCATAGCTAGTGCATATTGTTCCTGTTCAACAATCAAGTATAAGCTTCTTCAAAAACACATTACTTTACATGATGATCGAAAACTACAACGGATGAATACCGATTCGATAAGCTCGTTGGTGCGCATCATTTGAGCATATGAATTATCAGGAAGGATTACATTGTCCTACAAAAACCAAAAATCAGTAAAAGAAGTTAGTTAATGAATGAATTTACTTGATGCATGTAATTTGATGATAACAAAATTTGAGTATCTTTACCACATAGTCGTCTAAATTCAAAAAATTTCTTTGGTATGTGGACTCAGGTATGTCAATGGGAAGCCTGGCTTGACTTTGACTTTGACTTTGATTTTGACTTTGTCTTAGGAGGGAGTTTTGGTCATTATGTTGTGAGGGTTCTTGATCATTGGTCAAGTAGTATGATTTGAAATTGTTTAAATCTGACATTGCTTCTTCAATAGCTTGATCTTTCAACAGCAATTAACTTCTTTATCCTACAGATGAATTAGGAGAAAAGACTGTTTTGATTAGTGGAGCCAAACTCAAAAATCAAGACACCTGAATTATATATATAATTAAATTTTTTAAGAAAATAAAATTAATAGATCAAATAAAAAGGAAGCTTTTTTATGCCGCACTCGACGTAACTTTTTTTTTAATAAATAATAAATTTTTTAAATAAAACTCTATCATATTTTTCTAGTAAAAATTTTGATTATCCAAATAAAAAAATATATAAATACTAAATATGAAGATAATATTTTTGTGGGTGAAGTAACAGAATATCCTAATAAAAATCTTAATTATTTTAGTAAATAATTTAACAATTTTTTATTTAATAAAAAACAACTTTTTTTTCCCTGCCCCAATTTTTTTAAAAAAACATACAAAACTAAATAAACTTTTTTTAAAAAAATAACGGCTTAATTAAAATTCAATACAGCCCATAAAAATGCCAAATATAATTCAGTACCGCCCAATTATGGCCCAGTGAGGCCTAATAACAGCCCATAATGTGCCTAGACGGGCATCAAGATTTTTCGATATTATATACAAAAAAAAAATACCCAACAAATAGAGACACATACTTACCCAGATAATTAAAAGTTAAAACTCGCTAATTATTCTAATAAAAACTCTAATTTACTATTATTTTAAATAATAATAGTAATTTTTTATAAACCCTCCAACTTATTTCTAAAATATAAAAACTAAAAAATTTCATTTAAAAAGAAAAATAGAGACATAATACTTACCCAGAGAAATAGAAGTAGAAACAGAAAACTTGTTTGGTATATCAGATTCTAAATCCTCAACTTGTTTAGTATATGAGATTCTGAACTCTCTTCTTCTTTTATAGATGGATATCATAATATTTTTTTTTTTGTGAAATAACAGATTTGTCTAAAAAAAAATCCTAATTATTTTAATAAAATTCTAACGGACTGTCATAAAAAATAAACCAACTTTTTATAAGGTCCCAATTTGTTTCTAAGATGTAAAAAAAAAACAAATAAACTTCTTTTTTAAAAAAAAAAAAATAAAAAACATAACGGCCCATAAGATTTAGAACAGGCCCAGCGGAGCCCAATAAAAATCCACAATGGAGGCACATCAGGCCATCCACAATGGTCCTCGCAAGTATTAGCTGGGCCATTATCAAAGTTCAATAAAAATCCCCATAAGAGATCCGAGCAAACTATTGATCTCTAATGATAGTAATATTGGTGGCAAAAAGGTGAATACACGGAGGAGGTAATCTGTCCCCGTTAATCTATCTCAGGGTCAACACGGAGGAGATAAATCACGGGCGGTTACTAGCCTTTGGAATAGTGACTAGCACATAAGTCCAATAATAGTAACATGTACCCACAATGGGGAGTGAGGATTTTCTGATTGATTTTGGTGGATAAGGAGATCATTCATAATATAATTACGGTTGAATTGTAATCGTGATTCAATCACAATTGATTACGATCTCTCTCTGTGTCCACCTTCCTACTCAAGTTATAATTTGGATTGAGATGAGTAGTCGGAAGTTGCCCTCTGCTCGAACGAGTCAAACTTTACAATAGCTGATGCTCTTTTTATTTTTCACTTTTACTAGGCCAATCAAACGAGCCAAACTTTATGATAGTTGAACTTCTTTTATCGATAATTGACCTAAGTTAAATCATACCTAAAATAAATCAAGCTATTCAAATAGATGTTCGAGATCAGTTTAATTTCCTTTTTACAAGTTTGAATTTTGGTTCAAGTCTTACTTAGTTTAGTTAGTTCAGATATTATTGCACTTTTCTGGTTATTAAGTTTAATAATAAAATTTGTTTATTGATTTTAAAATTTTCTTTATTTATTTGTCATATTGATAATTTTCTTATTGACGATCAAAATTCATAAACTTTATTTACGAATATTATTCATAATATCAATGCATATTATTGATAGTCACTCGTCCTCTAATCTATGTGAGGCTAAGTTATCTATTTCTGTTATATGCATTCCGTCTTAGGTTAGATGTAGATGTAAGTGTGAGCATATTTCACTACATTGTGCATTACATAAAATCTACGACAATTTACCAAAAGGCGTACTAGGTTTAATGTATTTACCAAAAGGTGTATCACCGTTTGGTATTTACCAAAAGGCGTAGGTAAATGATGTGTAATACCGAATATAGCCCTCCTGCAATCTCCTCTGATCAGTCATCATTTCCCAGGCATCCGAACCACATTTTTGAATTACTTTGATTTAAAAAAAATAAATTCCATCATTAGTGTACCTCCTCTTCGTGACATGCGAGTGCAGCTCCCTCTTGTGAAACCCTAGTTTAGTGAGCTCGAGTGTTTCTCAAGCGGCATCAAGCATTTCAGTTCAATTAAAAACCAGGACTGTTCGCACGCCAACAGTGAAGGATTCTAGGGTTTATATCAATCAGCTAGTATTATAATGGCGCAAAGACGTCGATCGGATGCACCATCATCCTCTCCACATCAATTAGCTGTAAAGGTTATCATTTTACAAACTCTGTGATCTTGAGAAACTGAAATAGTATGATTTTAATTTTTTTTATTTTTATAAAGTATAGGGTTCAGTTGATGTTGGACAGAAACTGCATTGGAACAGTGTCCTCGGTCACTTTAAAAGTTTTTTTCAAACATCCACGAAGAAAGGAACGCATGAAGGGTCTGTTATTTTACATGGCCGACACATAGTGCTGATCAAACAGACACCCTTTCGTATTTTTTTGGACATAGAAGATATGCAGCACATCCATGGGATTTTGGTAAATATATTTCAAAATTGGGATTCAAGTAGTCAAACCTTTAGATTCTCAGGTATAATTTATAATTTTGTATTTTAATCACAAAGTAGTTGTATGGTAAAATTTAATGTTTTGCTAAATGTGGGCCTGATACGATGTCGTATCAGGCCCAACATGGGCCTGATATAGCATCGTATCATGTCGACGGTGTTCCTAATACTTTTGTATGTGTTGGTAGAAGTCTAATAATAATTTAACTTAGTCAGGTGTTCCGGTTGGCTTCACAAGAGGAGACGTTTCATTACTGCTTGGTATTGCAGACTGTGGAGCTTCAATTCTGATCAATTCAGCTAAAGCATCTAGTGACCTCTTTCTAACTTACTTCTCAAACAAAAAAGAAGTTACTAGATCAAGAATTGAGGAGTTGCTTAAATTTTATGGCAATCGCGTTAAAGGCGAAGATGATGTTTTATTATTTTGCAAATTCTATATTTTGTATATATTTGTTTGTGTCTTATTTTCTTCTAGTACATATAAGATCCCGTTAGGTCTTATAGATATAGTAGATGATTTTGAGAATCTTGATAGATTCAACTGGGTTGAAGCAATCCATGAATTTATGGCTCCACAATTACCTAAGATTGGGAACATATTTTCATTAACTGAGACAAAACAGTCTAACACAAACCTCCCTTACCTAAAGGGATTTGCTGGTCTTTTGGTAGTAAGTGTATAATTTATGTGAATTTTTTTAATATTTTACGGACATTTTTAAAATAGTTAACCCTTGTGATGGTGAATCAGGCATGATTTTTTGAGCATGTTCCAATCCAAAAATCATACAAAATTAAAGGAGCAAGAATAAATAAGTGGAGGAATATTCCTTCACATATTAGTAAGGTGAGAGAATTAACTGACAAAGTCTCATCTGAAGAGGTAAATTTTGAATACTTTGACTATAGTTTGGTTAAAAATTCTTGTTTTAACATGTGGTTTAATATTCTTACAGGTTGTGATTGACCTAATCCCTAACCAAGATGAAAAATCATTGGTTGAGAACCTTGCTGGCGTTGCTAACAATCCACCTGCAATGGAGGCATCACAAATTGAAGTCACTGAAGTAGGAAGGCAGATTAATAAGGAGTGTTGTAATTGCATTATTCAAGCAAACAGAATTAAAGAGCTAACAATGGAGAACATGCAATTGAAGGAGAGGGTGAAATAATTACTTAAAATAGTTGAAAATAAAGGCATGGAATCTCAATATAGCGAGCATGTAGACGATCCTTAAATTGAACCTGTAAGTGTTACTACAAGAAGTAGGAGAGGACGTGACAGAAGTCGCTATGATTACAGGGACGCTCCAATTGATAGTCCATTGTGGCTCAAAACTTTACCTAAGAGGCAGCGTAGAAATATACAAATAAATGAGCCTGCGGAGAAAGATACAAGTCTAGGAGAAGGAAAAAAAGTTGTCAAAGAATATGTTGTTGTGGGCAAGGGGAAAGGAAAAATTGATTTGGATGAAATGGAAGAAGAAATTAATATTGTACAATTGATGGAAGATAAATCTGATGAAGAGGCAGAGAAGGATGTAGATATGTTTGCCAAATATGACAAAATGAGGAAACAAACAATTGTTGTAAGACGATATATGCAAATTTCATTGTAATTTGTTAGATTTAATGGATTATCTAATTGGCTTTTTTGTTTGTGTGCATAGTATATGAAGAAGCAATTTAAGTCTTCTAAGAAAAAAAAACAAGACGAAGAGGTGGCATACTTGTTAAAAGCCTTGGAGGAAATAAAGTATGTAAATTACATTAGTCAAGACTATTATATGCTTCTCGTATCGTTTGAGCTAAGGTTATCAAAATTAAATTTGTAAAAATAATCTCTGCTTTGTTTACTTTGTAGGTTTACAAATGATATAGTTTGGGAGGAACCACCCTTTTGTTTAAATTTGTATTCCCTTTTATCTGGTGTGAATGGAGAGATGTTTACAAGAGGGGATGTAATCGACACATATTGTAAAATTCTATTCAGGGGGCATTCCCGTCTGGAACCACATACAACAAGTCAATATATTGTTCAACATTCTTCACAGTAAGGAATTGATTTGAGTATAGTAAAATTTAGAATTCTTTTTATTATTTGGTTATGTATGTATGACTTTGCATATTTATAGTCATTAATGAAATCGTCAAGTAAGTTTGCCTTCCAACACCTGATAAAGACGGATAGAGGAGATGAAGAGGTAAGGTATATATTTATACCTTTGTGCAGTGATAATGCACACTTCCACTTGCTGCTGGTGGACATCAAATCAATGACGTTCAATCAATACAATTCTCTAGCAAGTGAAAGTAAATACAAATATGAATTTGAAGCAGCGGTGAGCATCTAATAATAATGTGTATGGTTGTATTTTAATATAAATGCTAGTTCATGGAAAATGGAAATTTCCTCTTCAATCTTCCGGTATCAGATTTTAAATTATATAGTCGTGAGCACATTGCTGTTATTCATCCAAACTTGGAAAGACATTATCCGTTCGATAAATGGGTCTCTCGCACAATAGAATGCCCACAACAACAAGCAAGGTAAATCGAGCACAGAGTGTGAATATAAATTATTGATAAAAAAATATTGACCATAAAAATGTTGTTGTTTACAGCATTGACTGTGGCTTCTTTGTGATACAATACATTCGATGTCTCCTATATGATATGAAGATGGACTTCAAACAAGGAGACATGAAAAAGATTAGAATTGATGTAATGATATCAATTTTGAGGGATAAGTATTTTAAAACATTGGATTAAATATCCAGTCTTGTAAGGCAAAACTTGTATAGAATGTAAATGAACTTATTATGTTGTGTAGGTAGTTTAATATCTTTGTATGTAGTCTTTGTTGTATAATACAGTGGTATGCAGTATATGAGAAGATTATAAACTGTCACTGGAATATTAATAATATTGCATAATGATTAGTCAAATATAAGTCACAATATACAAATTGCGATACTGGTGCTTATCAGTGGAAAGAGACATAATGTATATAAGTTATACTGTACACCATTCTATCTTCTCAAAACTAAAAACATGGTAATGGTTGTGATTGTTTAAAATATCAAATAGGCTCGGATCAACAGTCGATTTCAAGAGCACAATGTCACTAGGTTTCGTGCCAACTGGCACGGAGCAATACCTTCTTACAAATGGGTATAAATACGTTTTGACACCAGATATACCTTCTCCCCATTCATAGCTTCACAGGGAACGTGATTTCAGGTAAATCCAAGTAGGGGAGGGTCATCAGTGGGTTTTGGTTAAAACCCACTGATGGACCTAGACACTTCTGATTCGACCCATTCCAGTTCGAGTGGTATTCTGGAGTTGCGAAGACTCCAAATCTGCTGCCAAATCGTTATTTAAGGCTCTATAGGTGCAGGGAAAAAAATAAAATATAATCAGCCTCCGTTAGGCCGATATGCTTCAATATCAGGCCCAACGTGGGCCTGATATGAGTGCATATCAGGCCCAACGTGGGCCTGGTATCGTATCGTTTCATAAAACTTGAATCTATCTCCCCCTAATATAAACTCCAAACATTCTAACAGTGTCCTGATGGAAAAAATAAATAACATCTGATCCCGTCCGAAAGCTGAATCAACGGACGCTGGGCACGTGGCGCTCTCCAAGCGGCTGACGTAGATCTGCTGACTATCGGCCCGGACCTTCAGTGAACCTGCACAGAAGTCGGGCCGGGAAGGGGTTCCCGGCGACGACCCTCCGACGCTCAAGTCAGGCGAAGCTCAACAAGAAAGTGGCTCCAAGAATCGTAGAATGCATACCTCCGGCGAAGGATGAGAGCCTTTATATAGGGCTGTGGAGAAGCGGGTGCACACATACCAAGGTGTACACGTGTCCTCAACCCATACCCTAGTAAAGGCCTGTCAGTGAGCTTATCTGACCCCATACTGCTACAGTCCAAGCACGTCTTCGATGGGACAGCGGAACCCCCTGTCATAAGATTTGGAGTACGGCCTAGTCCTAGAGCATGACAGCTGTCAGAAGATGTTCCTTGTCATTCTCTCCCTACTCCATGCCGGGGCGTCCGGCCGGCCGGCACTCACATCACGTCCGGCCCTCCATATGCACTAGTATGCTTGGGAGATCCTCGATAATGTGCTATGTGGGGACTGTTCGCAGTATGCTACCTTATGTCTTCGCCCGAGCGTGCCATCCGCTCGGCCCTATGATCCTGTTCAGCGAGCGTCGGGAACCCGACTCCAGCCGGGGCACCTTTTGTCGTCATTTAGCCACCGGTGGGCCGTTCGGGCGGTCGACCCACCCTTATCCGGTCGGCCACCTAGCCCTTTGACTTCCACGTGGCGTTGACCCCCCAGAACGGGAGTCCCCTGTTCTTACCGCCGGATCACTTGCCTCCCCTTCAAGTCTAGTCGAAGGAGGCGATTAGTCCGACTTACTGGACTGCGAATATACCCGAGCGGTGCCTTCGCACCATTATCCTCTGCTCGGCCGACCGCAAGCATGCCCTTGTAGTCATCAGCAACATTCCTTGAATCTCCTCGTAATCTGCGTCAATCTTCGACATTAAGGCTGAGCATGCGCTCATTAAATGCTTCGAATGGCTGAATGCCACGTGGTGCACTGTCGTCATCGTACGGAGGCGGCGGCGTGGTGCTTTGATGGGATCGAAGCGGTTCGAAATGAACGGCGTGATGCACGCTTTGATTCCCGTGACCTGAATCCAACGGTGGAGGCCGCCCGGCCTCCTCCCTGTAAAATCTTTATTTTCTCCTCCGTTGCCTCACTCCTTCTTTCGCGTGCCCCAGGTTATTCTTCGCGTTCTAGAGCTCCGGCGATCGTGTTCTCCTACTTCCGTCGATCCCCGGTGTTCTTCCCTCGATCCTCCTTTTTCCCGTAAGATTCTCCTCTTTTCTTTCTCGTTTCCGGTGCTTTCTTTGCATTTCTTTCCCCAGTTTTCGCTTCCAGGGTACTCTTTTCGCTTGCTGCCGTCTTTCTTCTACCTTTCTGCCTTTTTTATTTCTCCCGCTCGGATCATGGCTAGTTCTTCTCATCCTGAAGACCAGTCGCTCGGCCCATGGTACACTACCATGCAGTCCCGATTCGACCAGCGTGATTTTAATGTTCTGACAGACAATTTTGAAATCCCCGATGATTTTGAACTTCTCTTGGCCGGTCCCTCCGCTCGGCCACACAGGCCGCCGCGCGGAGCTTTCTGTGTCTTCCGTGACCAGTTTACTGCTGGTCTGCGTTTCCCTATACATCCTTTCATTATAGATGTTTGTAACTTTTTCGGTGTTCCGCTCGGCAGTCTAGTACCCAACATTTTTCGCCTTCTCTGCGGGGTTGTTGTTTTGTTCAAAATCCACAGCATCCCCCTCCGACCGGACGTCTTTTTTTATTTCTATTACCCCAAGCAGTCCGAGCCGGGCACCTTCATGTTCCAAGCTCGACCCTGCCTAGTCTTTTTTAACAAACTGTCTTCTTCCAATAAACATTGGAAGGAGTATTTTTTCTATATCCGTATGCCCGAGCAGGCCAATTTCCGGACCAAGTGGCAGGTCGACCTACCCCCCACTCCTGAGCTGAAGAAATTCAAGACCCGACCGGACTACCTCCATGCTGCACATATGCTAGCCGGTCTACAGCTCGACATCAATAAGCTTCTTCACGAAGGAGTGATGTACATCTTCGGTCTGAGTCCCATACGGACTCCTCTTCCGACCGGCTTCGGTAAGAATTTCACTTGGACGTTTGCTTTGATTGCTAACTGATTTTTCTCCTTTCCTTTGCAGCGGACATCGTCATGGAATCGATAATGGCCGGCATTCTGAAGAGAAAGGCGGTGGCGCTCGAAGCCGCGGCAGCCAAAGAAATGGAGACGCTCGGCATCCAGCCGGTCGGCTCGCACGAAGAAGAGAGCGGGACACATGCTGGGGAGTCGGCCGCTCAGGCTCCTCTCCCAGAGCCAGCGGCTGAGGCAACCCTCAGCCAAGAGCCCTCTGCTCGGGGTGACGGCTTAGCTCCAGAAGAAGAGCAGCCTCACCCGAAAAGGCACCGAGTGGAGACTCCCGTCCGCTCAGCCACATCTGCTGTTCAACCCTCCGCCCGAGCCACTGCAAGTGCTCGCGGAAAGTCTCCGGAGATCGAAGCCATTTCGTCCGATCGGACTCCTTCGGAATGGGACGAGCCGGAGGCCCCTATTGAGGCTATTCCGGTCAGCACCCTTCCGCCCCCTCAACCAGTCAGGCGTTCAACCATCCACTCTCAGTTTTCGGCGCCGGCCTCTGATCCTCTTCCGGATGCCGGTCGGACGACCCCAGGTCATGACCGCACAATACGAGTTACTCTTCATCTTCCAACTGAAGAACTGCTGCCAGAGGCCGACCAACCGACAACGCCCGAGCATACCATCACTTTGAAGGGCCCACTAGCTGAGATGTGGGCCGACGCTCGGGCACGCGTCGCGCTCATCCCCCTCCGAAATTTGGCCAATAGTCATATGCAGCAGGCCACGGGGGTAAGTTTATTTTCTGTATTTTGTATGCATTCCTTCCGATCGGCCAATAACAACTTCTTATTTCTTTTGTCAGAGATGGGTGGAGGAGATTGCTGTCTCCAACCGCCTGGCCTTGGTAGATGAAGAACTAAGGCAACTGAAGGCGGCCGTCGATCCATCCGGCTCTAAAGGCCCCTCCTATTCTGAGCTGCAAAAGGACCTGAAGAAAGCTCAAGATTTGTTGGCGGCCGAGCAGAAAAAGACGGCCGATCAGGCCCATGCCTTGGCCGAGTCCGAGCGACAAGTCAAGTCGCTCGACACAAAAATAACCTTGGCCACCACTCGAAAAAACACGGCGATTTTCGACTTGGAGAAGAAGAACGTGGAGGCTCGAGGCCTGGAGCAGAAGGTAAAGGAGCTGATGGAGCAGCTTGATAGGGAGAAGGCGGGTCGCTCGGCCGACGCGGACAAGCTTCAAAATCTGAAGGATTCCCTTATTGCCTCCCAAGTGGTCCTCAAAGAATATCAAGAGGTCGAGCCGAGTCGGGTCGCTACCCTAAGACAGAGCTATATCCGCTCGCCTGAATTCTCGGAGAAAATCTGCGAGCGGATGTACACAACCTTCGACTTGGCTATGACCGCCACCACCACGTATCTGAAGTCTAAGGGTCTTCTTCCGGAGTCCACTACTATTCCGGCCGACGATCAAGTGGCGCTCGTGGACAACATCCCCAAGGAACTTTATGATTACATTGAGTAGACGTATTTATATGTAGTTAGGCCGCTAGGCCAAAAAATGATCCTTTTTTGTACTTAAGCCGCTCGACTTAAAGTTTTATTTTTAATGCAATGCTTTCCTTCTGCGTACTTTGCCCCTTTGGCTAGCTAATGTGTTGTCCGCCCATCTATTATCACACCTCTAGCATCCGAAAGGGATTTTTACGAAGTATTTGGCATGACCCTTCCGCTCGGCTAAATATGTAATATTCCGCTTTGATAGCAGAGATCGCTCGCTATATGCCGATGAAGTACTTTTGGGTTCTGGGCCGAGCGGAACGTAGAGACGGTCGAATAATATTGACGGCGAAGTTCTTGGACACTTGCAGTCCTTTTTATTGGGCTCTTCCGCTCGGATGATTTATATGTTGGTGCAACATCCCTCAGGTCAAGGTTGACCTGGTTAACCAAGCTGAGTCTTGGTTTGAGTTTAGATGTTTGACAATAAGATATTGATTGAAGAAGAGTCAAGTAGGTCAAGGTTGACCGGATACTTGACTGGGAAGTCCTGACTGGGATGTCAGGCAGATGGAAAGTCCTAGTGAGTGAAGCTAGGCAGAAGGAAATCCTGGTGAGTGAAGCCAGGTGAAAGTCCTAGTGAGTGAAGCTAGGCAGAAGGAAATCCTGGTGAGTGAAGCCAGGTGAAAGTCCTAGTGAGTGAAGCTAGGCAGATGGAAACCCTAGTGAGTGAAGCTAGGTGAAAGTCCTGGTGAGTGAAGTCAGGCAAGGGAAATCCAGATGGATCAAGGATGATCGGACATCTGGTGTTGGGAAGTCCAAGTAGGTCAAAGGATTGACTGGATACTTGGCATGAGGAAATCCAGATGGGTCAAGGTTGACCAGACATCTGGTGGAAGTCCAAGTAGGTCAAGGGAGTGACCGGATACTTGGCACGAAGAGAAAAAGTCCAAGTAGGTCAAAGGGATTGACCGGACGCTTGGTGAGGGAGTCCTGGCAGGTCAAGGGTGACCAGATGCTAGGCATGATATACCAACAGGTCATGGATTGACCGGATGTTGGTTAGGGAGGTTTGAGACTTGGTTTTGGGCAAAAATCAAGTGCTGGATCGATCCGTGGATCGATCCAGGCTCTGGATCGATCAGTGGATCGATCCAGACTCTTCCCAGCGAACAGAAAGCTTCTGGATCGATCCGTGGATCGATCTAGAGGTCCCGATCGATCGGGACGATGCTGCTTCGCGCGACAAGCGCTGGATCGATCCGTGGATCGATCCAGACGCTATTTCCAGAGCACAGAGGCGCTCTGGATCGATCCGTGGATCGATCCAAAGCCTCCCCGATCGATTCAGAACATTTGAATCGATCGGGATCCGACCGTTGCGTCGGGTTTATAGCCGCAGGCGGACGTTGTCTTTGATATCTCTTCACGATCTCATCTCAGCTCCTCGCCAGCTTCTCCACAGCTCTCTACAAGCACGTGATCGCCAGTTCTTGAAGGATCTTGGAGGCTTTCCAAGTCAAGAGGCGGATCTATTGCAAGAAGAAGAAACTAGGGTTAGGGTTTGCACTCATTGTAAGCTTGTAAGCTTCTATTTCTTGTACTCTTTCCCTTTCTTCTTGTATTGAGTGTTGTAGGGCTTCTCCGCCTTTGGTAGTTACCATAAAGGAGTGTTATTCATAGTGGAGGGTGCGTGTGTGGTGTGGATCCTTGGATTAGTCACCTCCTTTGGAGGTGGATACCAAGTAAAATCCTAGTGTTAGCGTGGTTGTATTTGTTTCTGTATTTTCCGCTGCATATCCTTGAAGAAACAAGCAACGCCAAGCGACGAGTACGCGACGAGCTATTCACCCCCCCTCTAGCTAATTTTGGTCCTAACATTATAGACGCCGGCTCGTCTCTCGATATTTAACGTCGGAGCTCGACGGTATTCCGCTCGGCTGATTTATAGACGCCGGCTCGTCTCTCGATATTTAACGTCGGAGCTCGACGGTATTCCGCTCGGAGGGTTTATAGACGCCGGCTCGTCTCTCGATTTTTAACGTTGGAGCTCGACGGTCTTCTGCTCGGAGGGTTTATAGACGACGGCTCGTCTCTCGATTTTTAACGTCGGAGCTCGACGGTCTTCCGCTCGGAGGGCTCGTCGCTCGATATTTAACGTCAGAGCTCGACGGTCTTCCGCTCGGAGGGTTTATAGACGTCGGCTCGTCTCTCGATTTTTAACGTCGGAGCTCGACGGTCTTCCGCTCGGAGGGTTTATAGATGCCGGCTCGTCTCTCGATTTTTAACGTCGGAGCTCGACGGTCTTCCGCTCGGAGGGTTTATAGATGCCGGCTCGTCTCTCGATTTTTAACGTCGGAGCTCGACGGTATTCCGCTCGGAGGGTTTATAGACGCCGGCTCGTCTCTCGATTTTTAACATCGGAGCTCGACGGTTTTCCGCTCGGAGGGTTTATAGACGCCGGCTCGTCTCTCGATTTTCAACGTCGGAGCTCGACGGTCTTCCGCTCGGCGGGTTTATAGACGCCGGCTCGTCTCTCGATATTTAACGTCGGAGCTCGACGGCCATTAAAGGCTAATTTTGCCACTGCCGTTCGGCGAAACTATTTGACATCCTTTAATTATTTCTGCTTCCTGCATTACAAGGACATAGGCGGCCAAAACATATATAAAATTACATCAGCGCACGTCTCACCCAGCTCGGTACGCCTGGAGATGATTCGCGCTCCATGGTCGATCTAGATGCCGCCCGTCTTCATCTTCCTAATAATAAGCACCTGAACGAAGCTTCTCGATGATTTTGAAGGGGCCTGCCCAAGGAGCTTCTAGCTTGTCGACGTTGCCGACTGACTTTACTTTCTTCCAGACAAGGTCACCGACCTGGAATGATCTGGGGATTACGCGCCTGTTATAGTTTTGTTTCATCCGTTGCCGGTACGCCATTAGCCGGACGGACGCCTTGGCTCGCTCTTCATCAACCAAATCCAGCTCCATGTTCCTCCGCTCGGCGTTGCCATCATCATAATTCTGGATCCGGACAGACTCGACGCCGACTTCGACAGGAATCACCGCTTCGTCGCCGTACACCAGATGGAAAGGTGTGACGCCCGTTCCTTCCTTTGGGGTCGTTCGGATGGCCCATAGGACGCCTGCCACTTCATCCACCCAACTTCCTCCCAGGTGGTCGAGCCGAGCGAGCAAAATACGAAGAATTTCCCGATTGGCTACTTCGGCTTGACCATTGCTTTGGGGGTATGCCACGGACGTGAAGTGTTGCTCAATGCCATAACTTTTGCACCAATCTTCGAGCAACTTTCCAGTGAATTGTCGTCCGTTGTCGGAAACAAGTAGGCGTGGGATGCTGAACCGGCAGATGATATATTGCCAGATAAATTTCTTGACCATCTGCTCGGTGATCTTGGCTAGCGGCTCGGCCTCCACCCACTTGGAAAAATAATCAACCGCCACCAATAAAAATTTCCTCTGTCCAGTTTACATAGGAAACGGACCCACAATATCCATTCCCCATTGGTCGAACGGACAAGACACAGTAGCTGCCTTCATTTCTTCCGCCGGTCTGTGAGAGAAATTATGATACCTCTGGCAAGAAAGGCATGTCGCGACTGTCCGAGCGGCGTCTGCTTGTAAAGTTGGCCAGAAGTATCCTGCCAGCAGGATTTTCTTAGCCAGCGATCGTCCGCCCGGATGCCCACCGCAGGATCCTTGATGCACTTCTTGGAGGATGTACGCCGCGTCTTCCGAGCTTACGCATTTCAACAGTGGGCGAGAGAAAGCCTTCTTGTAGAGTTGGTCTCCAATGAGCGTGAACCGACCGGCTCTCCTCCTTAGTAGTTGGGCTTAATCCCGATCGGATGGTGTAGCTCCCGAGCGGAGGAACTCCATGATGGGTGTCCGCCAGTCGATCGGAAACGAGAGACCCTCCATCCGGTCGATGTGAGCCACCAGCGAAACTTGTTCAATTGGCTGTTGGATGACAACCGGCGTTATTGAGCTTGCGAGTTTGGCTAACTCGTCGGCCGCTTGGTTCTCAGCTCGGGGTATCTTCTGGATAATAACCTCTCTGAAGTCGGCCTTGAGTTTCTCGAAGGCTTGAGCGTAAAGCTTGAGCCGATCGTTGTTGATTTCAAAGGAGCCTGAGAGTTGTTGAGTGGCCAATTGGGAGTCTGAATGTAGCGTCACCCGTCCGGCCCCTACATGCTGGGCAGCCTGTAAGCCGGCTATAAGGGCTTCATACTCTGCTTCATTATTTGTAGCTCTATAATCAAGCCGGACGGATAGATGCATCTTTTCTTCTTGGGGAGAAAGCAACAATACACCAATACCGCTCCCGAGCCGAGTGGCCGATCCGTCCACAAATATCTTCCACATGGCTTCGGGTTCTGGCCTTTGTACTTCGGTGACAAAATCCGCCAAGGACTGCGCCTTTATCGCCGACCGGGGCTGGTATTGGATGTCGAATTCGCTCAACTCCGTCGTCCATTTAATGAGCCGTCCGGACGCTTCAGGATTCAACATCACTCTTCCCAATGGGCTATTCGTCCAGACGATGATAGTATGAGCCAAGAAATAAGGACGGAGGCGCCGAGCGGCGAGGACCAAAGCGAAGGCCAGTTTCTCGAGCCCAGTGTAGCGAGATTCGGCATCTTTTAAAATATGGCTCAGAAAATATACAGGCTCTTCTCCGCTCGCCCTTACCAGTGCCGAGCCGACGACTTGCTCGGTTGAAGATAAGTAGATACAAAGTGGCTCACCCATAGTTGACTTGGCTAGTACCGGAAGAGAATTCAAATATGTCTTCAGATCTTCGAAAGCCCGATCACATTCTCCGTCCCAATGAAACTTGGTGGCTTTGCGCAAGATTTTGAAAAAAGGTAGGCTTCGGTCGGCGGTCTTTGAGATGAATATGGACAGAGCAGTTATCCGACCGGTCAAGCGCTGCACTTCCCTCGTATTTCTGGGAGGCGACATATCTTGTAAGGCTTTCACTTTGTTGGGATTTGCTTCGATGCCCCGCTCGGTCACTATGTAACCTAAGAAACGCTCTCCTTTTGCTCCGAACAGACACTTCTGTGGGTTTAACTTGACTCCATATTTCCGTAGCGTTCGGAAAGTCTCTTCCATGTCTTCAAAGAGATCGGCCGCTCGGACGGATTTGATGAGAATGTCGTCCACGTATACTTCCAGATTTTGCCCGATCTACTCTTTGAACACTTTGTTCATTAATCGCTGATAAGTGGCTCCCGCGTTCTTCAACCCGAACGACATCACATTATAGCAATAGGTGTCGTCGGCTGTAACGAAGCTGACTTTTTCTTGATCTTCTTGGGCGAGCGGCACTTGATGATAACCTTGGTAAGCGTCGAGCATACATATCAGCTCGCAGTCGGCCGTCAAGTCCACCAGTTGATCGATCCGCGGTAGAGGATAAAAGTCTTTCGGGCAAGCTTTGTTGAGATCCTGAAAATCTATGCACACTCTCCACTTGTTGCCCGGCTTGGATACTAATACTACGTTCGCCAACCAGCTCGGGAACTGTACCTCGCGTATATGGCCGGCCTCCAGAAGCTTCTCAACCTCCGCCCGGATGATGGCATTCTGTTCAGCGCTGAAATCCCTTTTTCTTTGCTTCACCGGCCGAGCGTCTGGTCGGACGTGGAGCTCGTGCTGCACTATACTCGGTGAAATTCCGGGGCAGCTCATGCGTTGACCAGACGAAGACATCACGGTTTCTCTGGAGGCAGTTGATCACTTCCTCTTTCTGGTTGGCCTCCAGATCGGCCGCAATGAACGTTGTGGCCTCCGATCGGGTCGGGTGAATCTGCACTTCCTCTTTTTCTTCATAGATCAAAGAGGGAGGTTTTTCAGTTATAGCGTTCACCTCGATTCGTGGCGCCTTCCGAGCGGCATTGGCTTCAGCTCGGACCATCTCGACGTAGCATCGCTGAGCTGCCAGTTGATCTCCTCGTACTTCTCCCACCTTGTCTTCTACTGGGAACTTGATTTTCTGGTGGAAGGTGGAGATGGCCGCTCGGAACTCACTTAGAGTCGGTCGTCCCAATATGACATTGTACGCCGACGGAGAGTCCACGATGACGAAATTTACAGTCCGCGTCCTTCTGAGCGGCTCCTCTCCCAGCGATATGGCCAGCCGGATCTGTCCGACCGGCTGAACTTCATTGCCAGTAAACCCGTAAAGGGGGGTTATCATGGGCAGCAGCTCGGCTCGGTCAATTTGTAGTTGGTCGAAGACCTTTTTGAACATGATGTTGACCGAGCTTCCTGTGTCAATAAAAACACGGTGTATTGTGTAATTGGCTATTATCTCTTTGATGAGAAGAGCGTCGTCGTGGGGGACTTCAACTCCTTCCAAGTCCCTGGGCCCAAAACTGATTTCAGGTCCACTTGCCCGTTCCTGGCTGCAGCCGACCGCATGGATTTGGAGCTGTCGGACGCTCGCCTTCCTTGCTCGGTTAGAGTCGCCTCCGGTCGGACCACCAGCTATGATGTTGATTTCACCTCGGGAAGTGTTGTTTCTATTCTCTTCTTCCCGAGCGGACAGTCTGGACCGCTCCCTGGACATCCGAGGATTGTCTTCACGCCTAAGAGTATGCTGCCGTTCGGGAGTCCGTCTCTGCCGGCGATCAGATATAGTCCGATCGACTCCATGAGTTCTCTGTCGCCTGTCGGACGATGGTGATCGACGGCCACCACTCCGGGGAACGGGATGGGCGATCAGGGGAAGACTCCGACAATCTCTGGTATTGTGCGTGTCCGTCCGGTGGAATGAGCAGAACATGGGGGTCCACTTCTTTTTTGGCTTGGGCCGCTCGGCTGCAACTTCTTGGACACGGGACCTAGCATGGGGGGAGCGGATTGCTTCGGACCTTGGTCCTCTTGGCGGCTGATGAGCAGTGTGCGGCTTCCGCTCGACCGGAGGAGCCCGCTCGGTTGGAGTTTCCTTTCTTCGGGCAGCTTGGGCTTCCTCCACATTGATGTATTCGTTGGCCCGATGCAGCATATGATCGTAGTCTCGGGGCGGCTTTTGAACGAGCGAGCGGAAGAAGTCCCCGTCCACGAGGCCTTGTGTAAATGCGTTCATCATTGTTTCTGAGGTGGCTGTTGGAATGTCCATGGCCACCTGGTTGAACCGCTGGATATAAGCTCTGAGCGGCTCTCTTGGCTCTTGCTTGATGGCAAACAAGCTGACACTCGTCTTCTGATAACGGCGACTGCTGGCAAAGTGGTGGAGGAAGGCCGTACGGAAGTCTTTGAAGTTTGTGATGGATCCGTCCGGCAACCTCCGAAACCACCGTTGAGCCGATCCCGAGAGGGTGGTAAGAAAAACTTGACACTTAACCCCGTCTGTGTATTGATGAAGGGTAGCGGTATTGTCGAACTTACCCAAATGATCATCCGGATCGATGGTCCCATTGTATTCACCGATCGCCGGGGGCACATAGTGCTTTGGCAGAGGGTCCTTCAAGATGACCTCTGAGAACTGACGATTGACCCGCTCTGGCGAGGCGTCCGCTCGGGAGGCTTTGCCTTTTCTATTATCCCGCATTGGTACTTCATCTGATGAAGAGCCTCTATCGCGATTAGCTGCTGCGGCTTCAGGAGGAGTGCGGAAGAGAGATCAATGGAATGGAACCATGGCCTGTGGTGCTTCCGCTCGGCCACCTGATGCTGATGTGGCTTGCTGTTCAGGCCGCTCGGCTGGTGCCTTCTGTTTTTGTTCCACAAGCTTAGCGGCCCTCAACTCGATCAGAGCGTCAAGTTCCTCCGTGGAAAGCGTCACGTGTCTGTCGTCGGCCTCGTCCATTGCGTTCGGATGCGGGGCGTTCCGACGGCGCCAAATTGATCCGTCGGCGAATCAGCGGACCGGGCACGTGGCGCTCTCAGCGGTGGCGTAGATCTGGCGACTATCCGCCGGACCTTGGTGAACACTGCAAGTCGGGCGGGAAGGTTCCGCGGCGACCCTCAAGCGCTCAAGTCGGTGACTCAACAAGAAAGTGGCTCGAGAATCGTAGAATGTGTACCTCCGTGAAGGATGAGAGCCTTTATATAGGGTTGTGAAGAGGCTTGTGCTACCGAGGTGTACACGTGTCCTCAGCCCATACCCCAGTAAAGGCCTGTCAGTGAGCTTATCTGACCCCATACTGCTACAGTCCAAGCACGTCTTCGATGGGACAGCGGAACCCTCTGTCATAAGATTTGGAGTACGGCCTAGTCCTAGAGCATGACAGCTGTCAGAAGATGTTCCTTGTCATTCTCTCCCTACTCCATGCCGGGGCGTCCGGCCGGCCGGCACTCACATCACGTCTGGCCCTCCATATGCACTAGTATGCTTGGGAGATCCTCGATAATGTGCTATGTGGGGGCTGTTCGCAGTATGCTACCTTATGTCTTCGCCCGAGCGTGTCATCCGCTCGGCCCTATGATCCTGTTCAGCGAGCGTCGGGAACCCGACTCCAGCTGGGGCACCTTTTGTAGTCATTTAGCCACCGGTGGGTCGTCCGGGCGGTCGACCCACCCTTATCCGGTCGGCCACCTAGCCCTTTGACTTCCACGTGGTGTTGACCCCCCAGAACGGGAGTCCCCTGTTCTTACCGCCGGATCAACATCAATTTTAAAAGTCCCCTTCATAAAAGCTGTGCACTGTTCCGTGCCAACTGGCACGGAGCAATACCTTCTTATAAATGGGGTATAAATACGTTTTGACACCAGATATACCTTCTCCCCAGTCATAGCTTCACAGGGAACGTGATTTCAGGTAAATCCAAGTAGGGGAGGGCCATCAGTGGGTTTTGGTCAAAACCCACTGATGGACCTAGACACCTCTGATTCGACTCATTCCAGTTCGAGTGGTATTCTGGAGTTGCGAGGACTCCAAATCTGCTTCCAAATCATTATTTAAAGCTCCATAGGTGCAGGGAAAAAATAAAATATAATCAACCTCCGTTGGGTCTGATATGCTTCAATATCAGGCCCAATGTGGGCCTGATATGAGTGCATATCAGGCCCAACGTGGGCTTGGTATCGTATCGTTTCATAAAACTTGAATCTATCTCCCCTTAATATAAACTCTAAACATTCTAACAGTGTCCTGATGGAAAAAATAAATAACATCAATTTTAAAAGTCCCCTTCTTAAAAGCTGTGCACTGTTCCGTGTCAACTGGCACAGTGCAATACCTTCTTATAAATGGGGTATAAATACATTTTGACACCAGATATACCTTCTCCCCATTCATAGCTTCACAGGGAACGTGATTTCAGGTAAATCCAAGTAGGGGAGGGCCATTAGTGGGTTTTGGTCAAAACCCACTGATGGACCTAGACACCTCTGATTCGACCCATTCCAGTTCGAGTGGTATTCTGGAGTTGCGAGGACTCCAAATCTGCTGCCAAATCGTTATTTAAAGCTTCATAGGTGCAGGGAAAAAAATAAAATATAATCAGCCTCCGTTGGGCCTGATATACTTCAATATCAGGCCCAACGTGGGTCTGGTATCGTATCGTTTCATAAAACTTGAATCTATCTCCCCCTAATATAAACTCCAAACATTCTAATAGTGTCCTGATGGAAAAAATAAATAACATCAATTTTAAAAGCCCCCTTCTTAAAAGTTGTGCACTGTTTCGTGCCAACTGGCACGGTGCAATACCTTCTTATAAATGGGGTATAAATATGTTTTGACACCAGATATACCTTCTCCCCATTCATAGCTTCACAGGGAACGTGATTTCAGGTAAATCCAAGTAGGGGAGGGTCATAAGTGGATTTTAGTCAAAACCCACTGATGGACCTAGACACCTCTGATTTGACCCATTTTAGTTCGAGTGGTATTTTGGAGTTGTGAGGACTCCAAATCTGCTGCCAAATCGTTATTTAAAGCTCCATAGGTGCAGGGAAAAAAAATAAAATATAATCAGCCTCTGTTGAGCCTGATATGCTTCAATATCAGGCCCAACGTGGGCCTGGTATCGGATTGTTTCATAAAACTTGAATCTATCTCCCCCTAATATAAACTCCAAACATTCTAACAGTGTCCTGATGGAAAAAATAAATAACATCAATTTTAAAAGTCCTCTTCTTAAAAGTTGTGCACTGTTCCGTGCCAACTGGCACGGTGCAATACCTTCTTATAAATGGGGTATAAATACGTTTTAACACCAGATATACCTTCTCCCCATTCATAGCTTCACAGGGAACGTGATTTCAGGTAAATCCAAGTAGGGAAGGGCCATCAGTGTGTTTTGATCAAAACCCACTGATGGACCTAGACACCTCTGATTCGACTCATTCCAATTCGAGTGGTATTCTGGAGTTGCGAGGACTCCAAATCTACTGCCAAATTGTTATTTAAAACTCCATAGGGACAGGGAAAAAAATAAACTATAATCAGCCTCCGTTGGGCCTGATATGCTTCAATATCATGTCCAACGTGGGCCTGATATGAGTGCATATCAGGCCTAACGTGAGTCTGGTATCGTATCGTTTCATAAAACATTAAATATCCATAGTATTTTAAGGCAAAAACTTGTAGAGAATGTAAATTAAGTTACGTAGTGTCGGTAGTTTTATATGTTTGTATGTAGTATTTGTTGTTTAATACAGTACTATGTATTATATGAGAGGAGGATAAACTGGAACTGGAATATTAATTATATTGCATAGTGATTTGTCAAATATAAGTCACAATATCCTGTGGCATCCAAATTGTGATGCTAGTGCTTATCAGTGAAAAGAGAGATAATGCATATAAGTTGTACTGCATACCGTATCTATCTTCTCAAAACTAAAAACATGATAACGGTTGGGATTGTTTACAAAATCAAATAGGATCAGACCAACACTCGGTTTCAAGAGCACAAGGTAGACTTTGAAATTTGAATTAGGCATGTAAATATGGAACACCAAAGTAACTAAGTTACGGGGAAAAAAAATTGGTTCTTAGTCCTGAAACTGCAAGAGGTATTGTTCTGTGGCAAATGACATGGAGCCATACCTTCTAATCTATGTTATTTAAATTCTGTTTGACACCATATATACTATCTCCCCACCAAGACCTTTACAGGGGACTTTATTTCATGTAAATCCAAGTAGGGGAGGGCCATCAGTGGGTTTTGTTCAAAACTCACTGATGTACCTAGACATCTCTGATTCGACTCATTTAAGTTCGAGTGAGATTATGGAAATTTAAGGACTCCATCGGTGCTAGCAAATCATGGTTTAAATCTCCATAGTTGTGGTGGCATGTGATGTAAAAAAAAAAATCAGGCACCGTTGGGCCTGATTTGCTTGAATATCAGGCCCAACATGGGCCTGATATGAGTGCATATCAAGCCTAACGTGGGCCTGATATGACAGCATATCAGGCCCAAAGTGGGCCTGGTATGGTATCCTTTCTTATAAATTTATATTATCTCCCCCTTTCTATAAACTCAAAATGTGCTACCATGATCCTTATGAAAAAATAAAATTAGAAGACGCTACCATAAGGTTTAAGTCTATAGCATGACCATAAGTGGAATATGTGGCAACTGGCACGGAGTCATACCTTCTAATCCATAGTGTATAAATTATTTTTGACACTATATATACCATCTCCCTACCAAGACATTCATAGGGGACTTGATTTCATGTAAATCCACGTAGGAGAGGGCCGTCAGTAGATTTTGGTCAAAACCCACTAATGGACCTAGACACCTGTGATTCGACCCATTTCAGTTCGAGTGATATTATGGAGTTCGAAGGAATCCATAGGTGCTAGCCAATCATGGTTTAAAGCTCCATAGGTGTGCTGGCAAGTGATGGAAATAAATACAATTTTAGGCACCGTTGGGCCTGATATACTTGAATATCAGGCCCACCGTGGGCCTGATTTTCTACCATATCAGGCCCAACGTGGGGCCTGATATTAAAGAGTATTATTTCAAAATAATAATAATTAATTAATCTTACACATAAATCTAAATCGAGTCGATTAAATTTAAAATAAAATAATGGGATATTAGGCCCAAGTTTCAATCTGCAAAAGCGCACACTCTCCTGCTTCGGTCGTCATCTTCTTCTCGAAGCCATTCTACGCAGCTCCGTTCGAGGCGTGACTCCACCTTCACCGGCGTTCGAGAATCAGTTTCGTACGTAGATCGGTTGCTCATTTAGTTATGCTTTCTATAACTGTTTAACCTAGGGTTTGTGTGGGCGTGTTAGAATAAGAGCGTAGTCGTTATTACGGGATCTAAGAGTTATTTTTCTGGGTGTGGTTATACAGTAGCTAGGTTCGCAATGGCAACAAAAGAAGCGTCGACAAGTGTGAATGCTGATCGACCAAATTATCCAAGTTATGTCAACAGAGGAAGAACTAAAAGAATGAACTGGAAAAGTACCATTTGCCACTTCAGAAAGTTTATCTCTTATGTTACCCCGACTGCAGAACAAGAACAGAAGATTCGAGGCACACCTTTTTCGTGGATCCTCGACCTCCCTGATAGTTCTTTTGTAAGAGTTCAGGTACAAAATATGTTTGATAATTGGGATCATGAGGAAAAAACTTTATCTTCCATGGGAAGAAGCTCAAATTTACAAAGGTAAATGTGAGACTGATTCTTGGCCTACCCGACAATGGAGAGATAGTTCGTCTCGATTTAAATGAGGCTTCAAGCGCATTGTACATGGAGTTTTTTCGAGATTCGGATTGTTCTGTCACACATTTGGAGAAACTGATTAGGAAGTCGAGATCAAATGACAAGCTGTACTGTCAGCTGTATATCCTGTATTTTTTTTGCAACTGTTCTGTTTTGTGGGAGTAGCAGTGTTCTCAGAATACCTGTGCTCTCCTTAATTGACTGTGTAGATGATTTTGACAACTTAGCTAGGTTTAACTGGTGCAATGCAGTATACAGTTTCATGGCTCAACAATTAGACTCCATTGGATTGGAGCTTACATTAAGACCAAAACCACAGGTTGCTGATGCAACGCCCAAAGCCCCCTTGCTCAAGGGATTTCCAAATATTTTGGCTGTAAGTCCGATTACACATATATATCACGATATTTGTAAATATTATAAATTATTTTTATAATCATATTGTAGGTATGGGTGTGTGAGCACATCAACATTATTGATCCAGACCATCTAGAAAAATTACCAAGAATACTACGGTGGAGGTGACCTAACTATCATGTTGACATAGTCAAAAAAATGATAGACCGTGTAATTGCAGATAAATTTTTAGTAGATTTAATTCCGGCAGAATTAGAGTTGGATTTACTACCAAACCGGCCTTAGCGAACTGAGTATCTTGAGTTGTTTGACCAAGAATCTTTACAGCAAGCCGAAGAAGGTCTACTGCAGTGTGACGATACGGTAGATTGTATTTTGTGCAAGGAAAAGGATAATAAAATTGATAGTTTAAAGCAAGATTTACATAAAGCTACTCAAAGTTTGGAGGAAGCTAATAAAAATCTGGCAACGGTGATAGAAAAAAAGTATAGTCTAGTAGCAGTAAAGGATATTGTGATTGCTGATATGGAATCTATGCTTAAAGAAAAGGATCAACAAATAAGTGAACTGCGCAAGAAACGGGATACGAGTGACACCAGGGACTAATCCGATCGACCCAATTGAAATTGACGGGCTCGGTCTATAAAATACTAAATTTAGTTCAAAGGTTTAAGGTCTATTTCATTTACGACCCTAACTTTTGCCTAAAATAAAAATCTCAATATTCTTTCATGGCCGTTCATCTCGATCAGCATTTCCCGAATCTCAGCGTCTAAATCCTGCTCTAAGCCTTCTGGCCGCTGTCTTCTCCCTGGAAAAGGCGACGGTCGGACTACACACATCGATCACCGACACCACTTCAGCTCTTCTACCATGGCATACGTCGTCCCGCTCTCCTGCCCTTCGGCTTCCCTCTACAAACCCTCTATCTGTTCCGTCTCTGCTTCCCCTCGATTCCTCCAGAAGCGGCGATTTGTCGTGCCCTCGGCCATTTCCTCCATCTCGCCGCCCAGCTCTTCTTCCGATTCAATTGTCGAGTCGCTGAAGGTGCGGTTTTCTTTAAAACCCTCACCGTGTGCTCGTGGCTAGGTTACACTTTCCTCTTTGGTTCCAGGAGGCTGTCGGGCACTTGCAGAGCGCCAAATGGAAGGACCTCTGGAGCATCAACAGCTGGGTCGTCCTTGATTACGATCGGCTCGTTAGAACAGTCAATCAGCTCGAGTTCCTAATTAAAAGTCTTACCGATGAACAGGTTTCGAGAATTAAAATTTAAGTGAATAAAATCGAAAGAAGATATAGTTGCGTTGTACTAGTATGAAAATTTGTATTTTAGTGTGCGTGGTGACACTTCTGTTGTTAACAGCTTAGAGCAAAGACTGTTGAGTTCCGCCAACGGTTGAGCCAAGGAGAAACTCTTGCCGATATCCAAGCAGGTTAACGATTCGCATCGTTGCTTGCTTTCTTTATATGTTTTTCTCTTTTGTTTTCATTGATAAAATTTACTCCCTCCGTACTTGTTTTTCTTCTGTGCGATCAAACTTCTCAATTTATAAGCTTTTCATAGAAGTATCTATGTTACTTACAGAAGCATTTGCTGTTGTTCGGGAAGCTGCTAGAAGAAAGCTTGGTATGCGACATTATGATGTTCAGGTACGTAGTAATTTTACTCTGATTTTTTTTTAAAATTCTGAAAGTAAGGATCAGGAAAACAAATTCTAGAAGAAAATCTTAATTATTTTCTTTATTCTGTCAGATTATTGGTGGAGCGGTGCTTCATGATGGGTGCATAGCTGAGATGAAAACTGGTGAAGGAAAGACACTTGTTTCAACACTTGCTGCATATCTAAATGCACTTACGGGAAACGGAGTTCATGGTATGATTGGTTGAAAAAGTTTGTTAATTTCATGGTTTGCATGTTTGGCTGATGATGCTATGGAAGATCTTGTTACAAATCCTTGCAGTTCAAGTTAGAAATTATTATTATTATTTTTCTAATTCTCTGTTCAGGTAACTGGTTGAATAAGCTCTCCTATTTATGGAGTAGGTTTTAAATGAGTTGAAGCTTTGCCTCTTCAATCTATATACAGCTGAAAAACTATTTTGCCCTTTTGTACTTGTGCATTTAAAAGTATATTGTTTAGTTCATACTTCTTGACTCTACATTTTCTAAAAAATCTCCATCCATGCAATGAAGATAACAAATCATGTAAGATCTTAAGGGCAATAGAAGTGATGAGCAATCTGTGTCAGTCCATCTATTTTTGGCTGGGTACATTGAATCACATCCCTCCATTTAACATATACGTTTACGCTCCATGTTCATAGGGTTAGAGATTTTAATTGCTTTTTCATTCATTCTTGGGAACAACATTGATGGCTTAACTGCTGTGATATTCATGGTTTTTCAAATGACACCTAAGGTCTTTCTTCAATCATTGAAGTTCAATGCCTCAGATGAGATCAGAGATGCAGCAATAGAAATTTCTCAGTTAGAATATGATTGACATTTTCTTTTAAATTCTGATAGTATGCCATTACTATTTCCCTTATGTCCATAGTGGTGACTGTTAATGACTACTTGGCTCAGCGTGATGCTGAGTGGATGGGAAGCATTCATCGTTTCCTTGGTCTTTCTGTGGGTCTCATACAGGTAGCTTCCTTGTTCTAAGTGCTTCATTTTAGATAAACTACACTGCACTAAGAGGCAGGACATGTCTTCATCGAAAATAACTGCAGGCAGGGATGAAAGCAGATGAAAGGAGATCCAACTACAGTTGTGACATTACATACACTAATAATTCAGTAAGGGCCTGGAGTAAATGGTTTACTGTCAGTTCATTTTGAGCTATTTGTATGAGCATGTGCTTGCCATTGCTTTTGACATGTACATTGAAATTGCAACCATTATATATTTCTCAGGAACTTGGATTTGACTACCTCCGTGACAATCTTTCAGGAAATAGAAGGCAACTAGTTATGCGATGGTCTGTATATTTAATTTCATAACCTCTCATTCATGATAACTATTGATAGCTTTGTGTCAAACAGGCCAAGGCCTTTTCATTATGCAATTGTTGACGAAGTTGATTCAGTTCTTATTGATGAGGGAAGGAATCCATTATTAATTAGTGGTGAGGTAATTGGTGCATTCATCTATTTTCCATGCTTGTCTGAATTTTGATTTTCATCGCTAAGAATTTGTAGTCATGCTGTGAAAATACTATCATGCTTTGCTGATAGGATAGGAAAGATGCTGCCAGATATCCGGTCGCTTCAAAAGTTGCTGAACTGCTTGAACGAGGCATCGTAAGTTCAATTTTCTGCTTCTCATTTGCCAACTGAAGCTTGCTGTGATGGATTAACTTTTTTCTTCAGCATTACAATGTTGAGTTAAAAGACAATTCAGTGGATTTGACTGAGGAAGGAGTTGCTCTTGCTGAAATGGCTCTTGAAACAAATGACTTGTGGGATGACAAGGATTCATGGGCAAGGTGTCATTAAGATATTTTTCCTGTATTATATATTCTATTGTTAAATTTGATATCCCAGTGTACATATTGGAGTTTCAAATTATTGGCTTGACACTCATTAGTGGGTTTGAACATAAATTTTTGTCAATCTGGTATAGAACTAGTAGGTAGGTTGCTTTTCTAAAATTTGAAGAATTTCTATTTTTTCCCTGAATCTGCTTATAAGAAAAAGCCAAGAATTTTTTTTTTCCTGTTTTAAAATTTATGACCATCTGAGTTGAATGTATGAATTAACACTGACCAACAAAATAAATTGATCAATCAAATTAATATATAAATATGTAAAAATAAATGTAAATATTAAATTAGATTTGTTAATTTAATTGCTATTTAGGGGGCGTTTGGTTCTTTCCTAGGAATAGGAATCGAAATGGGAATCATTGTAGTGTGGAATGGGAATGGGTATGAACATAGATATCACTCTTAAAAGTAATGTTTGGTTAGTTGCATATTTTCTATCGGAATAAATCAAAATTTCCTTTTTTACCCTTAAAGGAAAATAAGAGAAAAAATTAGATGAGAGAGAAAAATATGATGAAAGAGAATGATGAGAGAGAAAGTATAATGAGAGAGGAAGTGTGATGAGAAAGAATAAAGAGAGAGAAAGTGTGATGAGAGAGAATGAGAAAAGAGAGTGTGATAGAAGAGAGCATGATGAGAGAAGATGAGAGAGAAAATATAATGTGAGAGAAAGTATGATGGGAGAGGATGAAGAGAGAGAAAATATAATGAGAAAAAATGAGGAGAGAGAGCGTGATGAGAGAGATTGAGGAGAGAGAAAGTATGGTGAGAGAGAAAGTATGATGAGAGAGAAAGTGTGATGAGAAAAAAAGAGAATAATGAGTGTGATGGGAGAAATTGAGGAAAGAGAATGTATGATGAGAGAGAAAGTGTGTTGAGGAAAAAAAAAGGAGGGAGTGTGACAAGAGAGATTGAGGAGAGAGAAAGTGTGATGAGAGCATAAGTGTGATGAGAAAAAAAGAGAAAAGAGAGTGTGATGGTAGAGATTGAGGAGAGAGAAAGTATGATGAGAGAAAAAGTATGATGAGAAAAAATAAGGAAGAGAGCGCGATGGAAGAGATTGAGGAGAGAGAAAGTATGATGAGAGAGAAAGTGTAATGAGAAAAAAAGAGGAAAGAGAGTGTGATAGGAGAGATTAAGGAGAGAGAAAGTGTGTGGTAAAATGATGAGAGAGAAAATATGATGAGAGAGAACAAGGAGAGAGAAGTGATATGAAAGAAAAAATAAATAAATATATTTTGATATTTGATATTAAGAGAGAAAATTTAAGTTTTAGGTCAAGGGTATTTTTGGAATAAGGGAATATTTTGATTGATGAAAATAGGGTAATGACTCATTGAAGGGGAGGTACATGGGAATGGGTTATTACCCAATTTCAAGGATTCATTCCCTTATTTGTATTCCTATTCCTATAATCCAAACATTAACAATGTCAATCAATGATTCTCATTCCCATTCCCTACTCTTACTCCCCTAAACCAAACGCCCCCTTATATTTTATCAAAAATGTATTCTGATATATAGTCTACAATATCGCATGAGCAAATTGCAATTTTTCTCTATAAAACATGTTTATAGTTTATGTCCCTTTCTTTTGGTTCCTTCATTTGTACCATTGTGTGATATTTTGCAGATTTGTGATGAATGCTTTAAAGGCTAAAGAATTTTACCGGAGAGATGTGCAATACATTGTTAGGAATGGAAGAGCATTAATTATAAATGAGGTGATTATTTTTTTTTCTGATATGTTGTGTAGTTAAACTATGTATTTTATGTTTCAGTTAATCTAGATATTTGTTTGAAACTTGTTTTTCTTAGTTACCTATGTATCCAAATGCTATCAGTGATGATTGATGCTGACTCAGCTAATTTCACTCTCAGAAAATGTACCATAAACTACATACTTTATGCTCGCAAATTCATATATTTTTTTGCTTGAGATTAATTTTCTTTGTTTAGTGTTGATTAAACTCCGCCCATGATGACCAGTCATGGCCGGTCCCAAGCCCGGATAAAGGAGGAGGGTTGCGTTAGGTTGCCAGCCAGCGTCAAACTATGGCAAAATTTCATGAATGAATCCATTAAACTATTGTGCTAATGCTAGGTTGTTCCCCGGAAGGAACGCGTTGCAGGGTCCGACTGTAACGTCTCGGCAAGGACCGCTACATCTCCAGAACTCGGGTGTAGTGATAAATATGCAAGAGTTCGCGTTACAGGGTCCGACTGTAACGTCTCAGCAAGGACCGCTACATCTCCATGAGAACTTGGGTGTAGTGTTAAATAGGCAAGAGTTCTCACACCATAGGTTAGATAAGAAACAAATATGATAGGAAAACTAATAATCTAAGATTTGAAACATGGAATATAGGAACTCTCACTGGTAAATCAATGGAGGTAGTAGATATGATGATTAGGAGAAAAATTAATATTTTATGTGTACAAGAGACAAAATGGACAGGTGAGAAGGCAAAGATGATAGAGAACTCGGGTTTTAAGTTATGGTACACTGGAAAAAGTAAAACAAGAAATGGAGTGGGTATTATTGTAGATAGTTCGTTAAAGGATAAAGTTATAAGAGTAGTTAGAAAAGGGGATAGACTTATAACCCTTAAGATAATAGTGGCAAAAAAAATTATGAGCATAATTAGTGTATATGCACCACAAGTAGGATTAGATGAAGCTACCAAATCAAGGTTTTAGGGCGACTTAGATGAAATATTACAAAACAATCAACCAAATAAAATGATTTTAATAGGAGGTGATCTAAATAGACATGTGTGAAAAATGAGAAATATGAGGGGGTATATGGGGGTTATAGGTTTGGAACGAGAAATGAGGAAGGAAACCTATATTAGATTTTGCGATAGCATATATAACCTTATATTAGCTAATATGTTTTTTTAAAAAGAGAAGAACACTTAGTCACATTTCAAAAGTGGGAATAATAAATCGCAAATTGACTTTCTTATGGTTAGGAAGAAGGATAGAAAGATTTGTAAAGATTGCAAAGCCATCCATGGAGAAAGCTTAACTACCCAATAGGGTAGTAGTGTTGGATATACGCCTCAAACATAGTATCAATAGAAAGAACATATATACGATTCTCAGAATTAAGTGGTGGAAGTTAAAGGATGGGAAGCCAAATATATTTAAGGAGAAGGTAGAAGTACAAGCATTAGGTGACATATACGATGACTCTAATACAACATGGGATAATATAATATCAAAGTTGAAAATAGTAGCTAAGAGTGTACTCGGTGAGTAAAGGGACATGCACCACTAAGTAAAGAATCTTGGTGGTGGAATGAGAAAGTACAAGAAAAAGTAAAGGAAAAACGAATATCTTATAAGGAATTATATATTTGTAAGAACGAGGAAAATTTAAAAAAATATACAATAGCCAAGAAAGAAGCTAAGAAGGTAGTGAATAAAGTAAAAAAATAAAACTTTTGAACGATTGTATCAAAAATTGGATACAAAAGAAGGGGAAAGAGACATTTATAGAATAACTAAAGTGAAAGAAAGGGAAACAAGAGATCTTAGCCAAATAACATGTATTAAAGATGAATGTAATAGGGTATTAGTAAACGATGAAGAAATAAAGAGCGGTGGAAGAGGTATTTTCATCAACTTTTAATGAAGGTTTAGGAGACCAACTTAACTTAGGTAATTTAATTAGGTCAAATGAGCATCAAAATTTTAATTTTTATCGTAGAATTGAAACTTGAGGTAAAACAAGCTTTAAATGAGATGCACAATGAAAAAGCCGTTGGACGAGATGATATTAGATAGAGGTATGGAAGTGCTTAGGGAAACAAGGTATTGAATGACTTACAAAATTATTTAACATGATATTGAAAGCGAAAAAAATGCTTGATCAATGGAGGATAAGTACTCTGGTTCCCTTATATAAGAATAAGAGAGACGTACAAAATTGTGCAAACTATAGGGCTATTAAACTAATGAGTCATACCATAAAACTTTGGAAAAAATAATAGAAAAAAGATTAAGGAAGGAGACCATGGTGACGGAAAATCAATTTGGGTTCGTACTTGGAAGGTCGACAATATAGAAACTATACATCTTCTTAGACAATTAATTGAAAAATATCAGGAGTGAAAACAAGATCTACACGTGGTATTCATTGACTTAGAAAAAGCGTATGATAGAGTCCCAAGAGAAATTATATGGAGAATTTTAGAAAAGAGAGGTGTTAGCGTAACGTATATTGAACTAATTAAGGATATGTATGAGGATGTAACGACCAGAGTAAAGAACTAAAACATTTCCAATAAAGATAGGGTTACATCAAGGATCACTCTAAGTTCCTATCTTTTACATTAATTATGGACGAACTCACTGCACACATTCAAGACACAGTGCCGTGGTGCATGTTGTTTGCAGATGATATTATTTTGGTAGATGAGACACGTGAAGGAGTAAATCTAAGCTAGAATCTTGGAGGGAAACACTAGAAGGAAAATGTTTTAAGCTTAGTAGATTAAAGACAGAATATATGGAATTTAAGTTTAGTAATATTAGAAGTAATGAAACAATTGTTAAGATAGGAGAAGACGAGTTGCCTGGAACCAAGAGATTTAAATATTTAGGATCATGTTTGCAAAACGATGGAGGGATTGAGAGAGATGTCTTACATAGAATACAAGCGGGATGGGTGAAATGGAGGGGAGCATTGAGTGTTTTATGTGACCGTAAAATACCTCTTAAATTTAAAGGTAAGTTCTATAAAACCGCGATTAAACTTGCTATGTTATATGGAGTTGAATGTTGGGTTATGACACACGCACATGAGCATAAGATGAGAGTTGCAGAGATGAGGATGTTAAGGTGGATGTGTGGACATACGAGGATGGACAAAATAAGAAATGAGAGCATTAGAGAGAAAGTAGGAGTTGCATCTATTGAGGAAAAACTCAGAGAGACACGTTTAAGATGGTACGGACATGTACTTAGACGACCAATAAATGCTCCAGTTAGGCGATGTGAAACTATGATAAACATGCATATAAAACGAGGAAGAGGAAGACCAAAAAAGACTTGGTTAGCAACAATAAAACAAGATAAAATTTATTTAAATATAGATGATGATATAATAGGAGATAGAGCTCAATGGCGTAAAAGGATTCATACAGCCGACCCCACTTAGTGGGAAAAGGCTTGGTTGTTGTTGTTGTTGTGTTTAGTGTTGATTAGTAACTTATATCCAAATGCTATTTGTTTTGATTGATGCTGGTGGCTAATTTTTTTCTGCTCTTAGAAAATTGACCATTACAAATATTTAAACAACTACATTGCAACTTCTATCTTGAGACTACCCATACTGAGTTGCATAATTCATAGAATGTGTTCATTTTCTCTTATAACCTTTCTCACAAATGACTATTATCGTGAAAAAAACATTAATATTTCATCTTGAAAACAGGTTCTAAGCTACAGACTTTGGTTAATCTACTATGTACTTTGCTAGAAGATAGCCATCGTTTTGCAGCACACATTATGATTATCCATCCTTTAACAATCCAGCCTATCATCTTTCCTGACCTAGCCAACTATGTTGCTTCTGGGGACTCAAAATTGGCATGGATGCTTATTTACTGCCATAGTAGTTGTTGGTCGGCATAGTAAATTTGACAAATGAACTTAATTAAAACAATTTTGAAAATCTAGTACCAATTAGTTTTTATGCTACTTAGACTTGGGCATGAGTATCCAAGACAAGAGTGGATCTAATCTGTGTCCAATAAGATTGTTGAAGTTAGGATGTTCCACATCCATTGCTCCCACATGGAAAAGTGAGGTGGTCCATTATAAATATAAATTGGTCTCTTTTGTAATAGCTTTTAGGATAAGTAGTTAGTTAACCAAATTCAATATGATATTAAACAAGATTTAAAATCTCGGCATTGCTATTGGCACTGACATTGTGGACTGCAGCGATCCCATGGCGGCCTTCGTGAGGTCATGGAGGCGCCACTCAATTTTTTTTTTCTTTTAAAATTATGTTATTATGTTTAATATTTAAGTTAAATTTTTTATTAAAAATATATTTTTAATTAATATATTTTATATTTGAAAAAATACTAAAATTATGTCGGACAACATGGTATGGTACCGAAACCGTATCATTTCGGTTATAAACCAAAACTTTGATAAAAAAAAAGGTAGCTCGGTGCACGAAGCTCTAGCTATGCGGGGTCCCGGGGAAGGATTCATTGTACACAGTCTTACCCTGTTTTTTGCAAGAGGTTGTTTCCAGGATTCGAACCCGTGACATTTTGGTCACAAAGTAACAACTTTACCATTGCGCCAAGGCTCCCCTTCAAACCAAAACTTTGATATAGTTTGAAATTTTAAATAACAACCAAGCCTTATCCCATTAAGTGGGGTTGACTATATTGATCATTTTACACCATTGGGCTATATCCCCTACTATGCTATCATCTATTCTTAAATAAATTTTATCTTATTTTATTGTTATTAACTAAGTCTTTTTTGATCTTCCTCGTTTGATGTGCGTATTTGTTATACTTTCACATTGTCTAATAAGAGCATTTATTGGCCAAGTACATGTCCGTACCATCGTAAATGTGCCTCTCGAAATTTTCTTTCAATAGATGCAACTCCGACTTTCTCTTTAATGCTCTTATTTCTTATTCTGTCCATCCTCGTATGTTCACAATCCACCTTAACATTCTCATCTCTGCACTCAAATCTTCTACTCATGTGTTCGAGTCATAGCCCAACATTCAACATCATATAACATAACAGGTCTAATCACCATTTTGTGGAACTTTCCTTTAAATTTTAGAGGCACTATACGATCACATAAAACATCCGACGTCCTCCTCCATTTCAACCATCCTATTTGTATGCTATGTAAGACATCTCTCTCAATTCCTCTATTATTTTGCAAAAATGATCATAAATATTTAAAGCTATGTTCCAGATCATCTCCTATTTTAATAATTGTTTCATTATATTTAATATTGTTAAACTTTAATTCTATATATTCTGTCTTTACTCCATATTGTTAAACTTAAATTTTATATATTTTGTCTTTACTCTACTAAACTTAAAACCTTTTACTTCTAGTGTTTCTCGCCAAGATTCTAGTTTAGCATTTACTCCTTCACGTGTCTCATCTATCAAAACAATATCATCTGTAAATAACATGCACCACAGTAATCCGTCTGAAATCTTCACTCTGATCGTTACATCTTCATACATATTAATTTGGTTCAATATATGTTATGCAACCACTTTTCTTTTCTAGAATTCTCCATATAATTTCTTTTGGGATGATTACCGTGTGTAAATCTTGCTTTTGCTTTCGATACTTTTCAATTAGTTGCATTAGAAGATGTATAGCTTCTATTGTTGATCTTCCCGGCATTAACCCAAATTGATTTTCGGTCACCGTGGTCTTTTTCCTTACTTTTTTTTTTCTATTACTCATTAGTTTAATACTCCTATAATTTGTACAATTTTGTACGTCTCCCTTATTCTTGTATGAGAGAATTAGAGTACTTACCTATCATGCATTTTTTCATTTTCAATATTATGCTGAATAATTTTGTAAGTCATTCAATATCTTATTTTCCTAGGCACTTCCATACTACTATCAAAATTTAAATTTCCATAGTCATTTAACCTACTTGAATTTCCTAAGTTAAGTTGGTCACCTAAAGTAGGTCACCTAAATCTTTATTAAAAAGTTGATGAAAATACCCCTTCCACCGCTCTTTTATTTCTTCATCATTTACTAGTATCCTATTACATTCATCTTTAATACATCTTGTTTGGGTAAGATTTATTGTCTGTCTGTTTCTCTCACTTTAGTTATTCTATAAATGATACTTTCCCCTTCTTTTGTATCTGATTTTTGATATAACCGTTCAAAAGTTTCATTCTTTACTCATTCACTGCTTCCTTAGTCTTTCTTGGCTATTGTATATATTTTTAAAGTTTTTCTCGATCTTATAAATATATAATTTCTTATATACTTAGTTTTTTCTTCACTTTCTCTTGTATTCTCTCATTCTACCACTAAAATTTCGGTGGTGCATGCCTCTTTGATTTACTAAGTATACACTCTTGGTTACTATTTTTAACTTTGATATTATCTTATTCCATGTTGTATTACAATTACCGTATATTTCACATAATGCTTTTACTCTCACATTCTTCTTGAATATATTTTGCTTCCCATCCTTTAACTTCCACCACTTAATTGTAGGAGTCGTGTATATTTTCCTTCGATTGATACTATGATTGAGACGTATATCAAACACTACTAACCTATATTGGGTTATTAAGCTTTCTCCAAAGATGACTGCAATCTTTACAATTTTTTTTTTATCTCTCTTCCTAACTATAAGTCAATTTGTGATTTATTATTTCCACTTTTGAACATGATCAAGTATTTTTTTTTAAAAAACATATTAGCTAGTATAAGGCCATATGTGCAAAATCCAATATAGTTTTCCCTGTTCCAAACCCATAACCCCTATGCACCCTCTTATATTTTTCATTTTTCAATATGATATGCCCATTTAGATAGCCTCGCAATTTCCCCATAATGTGAATAAAAATTAAGTGAATTGATTACATTTTTTTGGTTATAAGATGTAGCCTCAGAATCTGATAGTGCATTTTGTTTTGAAGAATTAGGAGAATCATTACCGTTCCTAACATTTTTGTCAGGCAAATTAGCAAATGTAGAGAATGCCAAAGAATAAGAAATGTCATAGTAAAGCTCACAAGAAGGGATGCTTTTATGATTAGATTCCAAATAAATATTTGTAGTCATTTATTGAATTTGTATCTTGGAGATAATGTTGTCCACCACATTGTTATTTTTCTCCTTGGACAAGAAAACTCTCCTTGAATCATGTTCCAATCATGACAATGGACATGCTCTTTAATAATCGTGTCTTCTGCTTAAAATACCACTAGGCCATATAGTGTAGTTCTTTATCAATTGCTTCAAAAAACTCAACTATATGACCAATATAATCAGCCTCTCCTTCATGTGAATGTAGCATCAAAATCTGATACTGCTTTTTTGTTTTGAAGAATTAGGAGAACCATTACCATTCCTAACATTTTCATCGGGCAAATTAGCAAATGTAGAGTATGCCAAAGAATAAGAAATGTCACAGTAAAGCTCACAAGGCGGGATACTTTTCTTATTAGATTTCAGATCAACATTTGGAGTTATTCATTGGATTTGTATCTTGGACATAATGTCATCCAACACATTGTTATTTTTTTTTCCTCCGACAATAATACTCTCCTTGAAACATGTTCCAATCATGCAATGGGCATACTCTTTAATCATCATTTCTTCTCTAAAAGATCACTAAGCCATTTAATCAACCTCTCCTTCATGTGCTTCTTACATCATCATAAACATTTATAATGAACTCCATCCATTATGGCCTGCATATAATATTGACTTGCTAACAATACTGGATCATCCACTCTTTTCTTCTAGTAACTTTCCGGCCAACATTGTTTAGATTTGGCCTCTGGAATTGGATTGCCAATAAAGTGACAGCCAAGTCCCACATCTTTCTTTGACATTTTGCTGTATCCCACCCTCTTCTTGGACACTAGCTTGATGCTCACCACTTCTACCTTCCTTTTCTGCCTCCTGCTCTCCAGCTTGCTCATATTTTTGATTGCTAGCAAAATTAGATCCCTTATTGCTAAGATCGCTGTCTTTCACTATCCAATTTGGTATTGAAGTTGCTTTTTTCACCTTGTTTGACCCTAGAACCACTAATGTCTTCACTTGCTTCTTACCTCCAACTGCAGCCGTGGCAGTATTGGTGTTTGTATTTGTTAAGTGTATCATTCCTCTAGTAGTTGGAGATGTTGAAGCTACCTCATTTTCCCCTTCAACCACTAACGTCTCTGTCACATTTTTCTTTCGGAACTACCTTAATTAACTTTTATCACATGCTTCTTTCCTCTATTGGTGGGAGGCCTGCTGCAGGTGTTATTTGCCTGGCGGCCTGCGTCATCTAGCTTGCACTTTTCTGCTGTTCTCATGGTCATTTCAGGAAAGTGAGAAGGGGAGAACTGCAAGATCATTTCTTTGCCACTAACACAATACTATGTTTGGGTGCCAATTTATTTGTCATAAATCTTTAAACATCTTTGAGATATGCATGTCAAATCATCTAGAGTGATGTGGGAAATGAGAAGACCAATTTATTTTACTCCTTTAATTGAGTGCAAGAAACTATGTACAAAGTATTGTGTAATTGGGTACCAAAGTTTACATGAAGAAGGAAATGATTCAAATGGTTAGAATGACAAACTTGAAGAATCTAATCCTCCTAATGGTGAAAATTTTGAGGTTGCAAAACTAGTTGGTATTTGCTATGGTGATCCAAATAGCATCAAATAAGTTGGATTAATGTTTACGGTTCTTCGGAAAACATATAATCCTAGCTATGATACTTGGGAGCTAATTGATGGCTTAAGCAATATTCAAGAAAGAATTATAGTTTTTGAAGAATATATTCAAGTAGAATTTTTCATCATTACCTAACCAAGTGGATGTGATTTGTAGTGGTTCTCTATGTTAAAAAATCGATTAGCCAATCAACATCAACATGGGATCTAATCAAGGAGTATTCCTCTCCACATGTGAGACTACTTCGTCATGACTGCACACGTTGGAATAGTGGAAATAGAGAGGGAGAGAAGAAAGGAGAGTAGAGAAGGGAGAAGAGGAGTGGGTGGTGGAATACAAAATGGGAGAATAGAGTGACCAAGGGAGAGAAAGGAAGACTAGGGATAAAGAGAGGAGTACCAGAAACAAGTGGTGGGCGGGCAGTAATTGGATGGCGATGAGTGATAGTAGGCGATAGTTGGCAAGCGGTGATGGGCAAGCGTTGTTGTGAGAGAGGGAATTAGATAAGGAATTATGTAGAGAGAGAAAAATGAAGTGTATTAAATAATTCTTAATATTTCAAAATATGATTAACCAAACTAAATACAATTGAACCTAAATTTGATTCAGGTTTAAATTAGTCAAAATAAATCCAAATCAAGCTTGATTTGAACTCATTTGACCCTCATGTCTATTTAATGGACTCCACTTTCACTCGACCATAAAACTTAAACTATTGGTTTGATTTAGCTTAATTACTCACCTATTTTTTTTTTTAATTTCTTTTAAAATGCAAAAAATTAAATGGGATAAAATTTGGAGTAATATGGTACTTGTTGTTTGCAAATGATATTGTTTTGGTTGATGATACTTGTGAAGGACTAAATGCTAAGCTCAAATCTTAGCAGGAAACACTGAAGCAAAAAAATTTTAGTTAAGTTCAGTAGTATTAGACGTAGTAAAACAATGTAAGTTAGGAGATGATGAGTAACTTGTAAGGATCGCAAAGGGATGGAAGGATTGATAGAGATATAATAAGATTGTTTTTACATACGATACAAGTAGGATAGTAAAATGGAGGATGACATGAGGTGTTCTTTGTGATTGTAAGATATCTTTAATTCTTAAAGAGAAGTTTTACAAAATGGCTATATTACATGTAGTTAAATGTTAGGCTATAAAATGGGCACACGAACAAAAAATGAGAGTTGCAGAGATGAAGATGTGAAGTTGGAAGTGCAGAGGAAAATTCTAAGAGGCACATTTAAAATGATATGAACACATACTTAGGCATCTAATAAATTCTCAGTTAGGCTATATGAGACTAACAAATACACACATTACTAGAGGATGGGGGAGATAAAAAAAAATTTAGTTAGCAACGATAAAATATGATAAAATTTATTTAAATATTGAAGATGATATAGTAGAAGAATGGGCCCAATAACATAGGAGAATCTATATAGTCGATCCTGTGTAGTGGGATAAAGGCTTGCTTCTTGTTGTTGGAATAAAATTTGGTATCTAGCGACAACGAAGATTTTTTTGTAGGTGATTAGTAGTGGTGGATTGATTGGTAACTTCTATTGTAACATATTCTCAAACCTTGATGAATGTAAGTCACATTATAAGGAACATAATCACATAACTAATTGAATTTTGTGCTGCACTCACAACCATAATTACTCATAGCATATTTAAAATCTTGTACCATGTTGGCAGCCACAGTGGAAATGTGTCAATAGTACTTCACATAGCTAATGTATTCTATGTAATGTTAATCATGCCAATGAGTATTGTGTCTTATTAATATTTGACACTCCTTGATTTTCTACAAAACACTACATAATATTTGTTAATTTTATAACTTGTGTTCATACAATACGATGTCAAAACTATGCCATTCCAAATGGGACAAGTCGGAAGTTAGGCACTTAGTTGTGTGTTATTTCTTCTTCTTCTTACATCTCTTCTTGCATCTCCGATTCTCCACTGGCAACATACATCGAAACACTAGTATGGTATTGAAGAAGTATTGTTTCAGTCAAAGTTTGAAACTTCAACATGGCTCAAAATTTTAAATTTTGAATCAGAGAATTATGGAGGGCTGAGTTCTAGAATGGAGAATGGAGAATGGTGCTGGTAGAGACCCAAATAGAATACAACCTATGACCGAAAGTTCAATTGCAAGAAATCAAAAGTGAGAATTCAAACTAAAGTCTTCTAACTTGATTTAATGTTCTCCAGCAAATCAATTCGGGAAGATGAAGAGTGTCCTTCATAGTACAAATTATTTGTGATGCATGACTAATTATTTTCAAATAACTTCATAGAAGCTTTCAATTTTATTTTAACTTTTGATGACTTAAAAATGCATGGAAATTGATAAAGATGATGCTTATCTTTTGTTGTATAATGTTTCATTGCATAGGCTGCCAACATGTCCTGTTGACATTATATAATTAGAGCTAAAAACTGGTCCAGCTTACAGGGAGGGTCGAAGAGAAACGCAGGTGGTCTGAAGGTATTCATCAAGCAGTTGAGGCAAAAGAGGGTCTGAAAATCCAGGTGCTTCAAAATTTTAAAACACTAAATAGAGACAAACATACTGTTATTACAGGTGATGCAGTTTTAAGCTGTATAACCATTTGAGAATTTATGCTGGTTGTTGCAGGCTGATTCAGTTGTTGTCGCTCAGATAACATACCAATCACTCTTTAAGCTCTATCCTAAGCTTTCAGGGATGACTGGAACTGCTAAAACTGAAGTATGAACCTCATAATTCTAGCTATATACATAAACTATAACTCTCAACCTATACCATTGATCACGAGCACTGCTATTGACATCTGCAGGAGAAAGAGTTCTTGAAAATGTTTCAGATGCCAGTCATTGAAGTTCCTACAAATTTACCCAACATTCGATGTGATTTACCTATTCAAGCTTTTGCTGTAAGGATCTCAATTTCACAAATCCTTGTAAATGAACATCACTTGGTTATATGATGGCATGCCATTTCAGACTGCACGTGGGAAATGGGACTATGCGAGGGCAGAAGTTGAATCAATGTATCAATTGGGTCGCCCTGTATTAGTTGGAACAACTAGGTAAAATTTGGGAAGCAGTTAGTCTCTCAGCTACTTTATCTCAATTTCCATGCATTTGAAATTGAAAGTAAATGCAAGACAACATGTGGTTATATTCTTATCGCTGTTGAAATCATCCAGTCTTTATTTTATATATATATATATATATATATATTTCACTTTGACATGATGATTCATATTCCACCCACCAAAATCAATCTCTTATTTCATCTTTTTTAATGACCTACCACTGAACTGTCTATCTCAACATTCTCATTTTATATATATATATATTTCACTTTGACACGATGGTTCATATTCCACCCACCAAAATCAATCTCTTATTTCATCTTTTTTAATGACCTACCACTGAACATGTCTATCTCAACATTCTCATTTTAGCCACAATTAGGGATTTGATTAAGAAGGTAATATGCATTTTATCTCCAAAAATAACAGATCTCTTATGCCAATTTAATTTACAAACTGGTTAAGGCTAAATGGTGATATATCGTGGTGTTTGGTTTCATCTATAGATGATTGGCAGACCACTTTTATAGTAGATAAGGTCTTCACCTTAGTTCTCTCTCATCCAACGATTCCTAATTTGAGTTCAATAATGAGTGATACCGATTACTTTTTTCTTAAGAAAATCAAGTTTCCAATTATGATGTTTGTTTGGTCTTGTTGTATGATATTGACCCATAAGCTTGCAGAATTTTTCGAAACTGACCATTTTATTCTTGCATAAGTTCAATAACCATTGTTTATGAACATATTTTCTTATTGCAGTGTTGAGAATTCTGAATATCTATCTGATCTTCTTAAGGAACAAAATATTCCTCATAATGTTCTCAATGCGAGGCCAAAGGTTCAACAGTTGTCTTGAATCTACCATAATCATTCTGACTAATTTCTTCATGAAAACTTCTAGGTAACATTTCTTTTATGCTTGATCGCTCTATTTCTTCTCCAGTATGCTGCAAGGGAGGCAGAAATTGTTGCCCAAGCTGGTAGAAAGTATGCAATTACCATATCTACTAACATGGCAGGAAGAGGCACTGATATCATCCTTGGTGGTAATCCAAAGGTCTGTCATTTTATAAATTCAATATTTTTTCTAACATGGATTGAGATGATCATCCATCCATGATATGTAGGGGAGATGGCTGTTTATTGACTCTAATTTTTGGAATTTTAATAGTCATCAGATCATCTTCCACATAATTTTGCTCAAATATCAATTTGTGGATTAGCATATTCAAATCTTTATATACCTTTCAATGATATTCTTTGCTTTTGTCTTTTCTTTTGTCACCTCAAGATGCTAGCAAAAGAAATTGTAGAGGATAACTTGCTTCCTTTTATGTCACAAGAGACTCCTAGTGGCAAAACTGATATGGAGCAACTATCTGAACAGGTGCTGAGTCATGTTCCTTGTACAAATTATCTTTCTTTGCTTCCGTTCCCTTTTTCTAAATAAGGTCTTAGATTTGTTAATATTTTTTATTCAACATGAAATAGAGCTTCTCAAAAGTAAGAATAGGACCCTCATCGTTGGCTTTGGTTGCAAAGGCTGCTGTTATCTGTAAGTATTTTCTTTTATAGTGTCAGTCATGGAATGTGTACGATACTTGTCCTGCCAAGATAGAATTATAAGCTTCCTAATAGAAAGTATATTTTGCTTTGGAATATTTGTAGCAAAGCATTTGTGCAAAAGCAAGGGACGTGATTGGTCATATAAGGCGGCACAATCTATTATATCAGAGTCCATACAAATGGGCCAATCTCTTGGAATAGCAGAACTGGAAAAACAGTTAGCTGAAGATCCAACCATATATCCCCTTAATACTATGATAGGACTTGCTTATCTCACTGTTTTGAAGGATTGTGAAGCACATTGTTTTAATGAAGGACTTGAAGTCAAAATGTTGGGTGGGCTTCATGTGATTGGGACATCATTACACGAGTCTCGCCGAATAGATAATCAAGTAACTTCCTATTCTTGAAAATCTGAAGAAGTTACCATAAATATAACTTTTTTATTTTGTTTTATACAGTATGAGTTTTTTCAATATTCAGTGATTCTATTCCTGTGAATAAGGAGTTCTAATTAAATTTTTTTGAGTATAATCAAATGTTTATTAAGACCGGAAAACAAGTAGCATCACAAACTCATATTTCTTTTAAAAAGCAATCTCAGGCATTTTTAGTTTAAGAATTTATAGAAGCAATCATGGACCAAACTAACCCTATTTTGGTCCCTACAAAAAGGTGTGGTCAAATAATTTCTTCTAGGTGAAAGTGTTAGATGGTTAAATAGTTTCATCTGGGTGGATGGGAGATATCAACGTTTAAGGCACACTTTTGTCTCAAGAACAATTTAAAGGGCCTTTATTTGTTTCTAGAAAATTTTGCAAGGCTCTATTTGTTCAGCCAGAAGAAAAATTTCATTGAATACAAGAAAATAGAATCTTTAACAATGTATAGTAACTAGTTCAATCATACTTAATTTAACATTCCTCTCTAGTTGGAGCATAACTTAATTTAATTAGGATGCTCTAAAAAACTAAGTTAAATTATGTTGTTGTTAAGTTTTTAGTAGGGATATAAGGAGTCATGACCACATTATGAATATTTCATGCACTCCTAAAATATAGGCTTACCAACAATGTAAATTAGCTGCCGAGAAGAAAAAAAAAATTCTATTGTTATAAACTAGGATCAAATCATTACATCTATATACACGGATTAAGGTTTCAAGTTGTGTTACTTGGTTTGCATGAACATTGAGATGCTTTAGCACTAGTACTGGAGCGATGGTTTGTAGTGAAAACAAAGAGGGAGAGATCATTGTGGAACTAGAGAGGGAGAGAGAGGAACCAAGAGATGTAGAGGAGAGACTAAGAGGGAGAAGACTACCTTAGAGAGAATGGGAGAAGGCTACTTAAGAGAGAATGGGCGATGTGCATGACGAGCATGACAACTTGTGAAGTGGTGAGCGATAGGCACAGAGAGATAGGGGTGGTGTGACGATAGGCAGCAAATGCAATGGGTCATGAGGGAGAGGAGGATAATTCTTAATTTTTCTAAAAATATCACTATTTTAATTAAATATAATTGAACTAGATTATGCTATATAAAACTTTGATTCAATCTTAGACTGATCTAAAATAAATCCAACTCGAGTTCGATTTAAAACTACTTGATCATAATCACCATGTCTACTCAATGACAACCTAAGTCTAAACTAACTTCTAGTCAACTTTGAAATTCAAAATAAAATTTTATTTACCTTAATTAGTTATTTAAAATTTTAAAATAATTAAACATATAAAAAATTTAAATGGGATAAAATTTGATATCTAAAATCAATGAAGGTTTTCTTTGTGTTCTAACTTTTGTGATGTCAAGAAAAACTGAGAGAGATTGTGTGTAAACAAGTGATTGGAAAATTATGATTTAGCCAGATTGTTCGCATTGTCAAAGTGCCTCCTACTCTCTTTTGTATCTTATCTCAGCTTTGGTACAAGCATCAAGGAACAATGAGGGTTCAACACAATGCTTTGATTAAATAAAAATTTATTTGATTAAGTTTAAAATGCTATTTATTATTTTAAATTATATTATTAGAATATAATTGAAAATAAATGATGAAAGGAGGTATGTACTATCATATTGATTAACTTTTTTTTCGAAAAATTTATCTACTTCAATTCTAAGTGTAAACAATTTTCAAATTTGAATTTGATTTTATCAAAAAAAATCTTTAATCTAATTAAATAAATTTAATTACAAAATTTAAAATTTAATTTGACCTAAAATATAATATTTGAGGATCCAAAAATTTTGGATCTCTTTATTTTTGACCTCTAATATTTATAATTACATGGAAAAATTAAAATGAGATTGAAACCAAATCATAGACTTTTGAATTATTTCACTACTACAATAACAACCTCCCACTAGGTGGGGTTGACTCTATGGATCTTTTCACGCCATTGGATTCTATCCCCTACTATCATCATCTATATGTAAATAAATTTTATCTTATTTTATTGTTGCTAATCAAGTCTTTTTTGATTTTCCTCGTTTGATGTGCTTATTTGTCATAGCTTTACATTGCCTAACCGGAGCATTTATTGACCATTTAAGTACATGGTCGACCATCTTAAACGTGTCTCTTAGAGCTTTCCCTCAATAGATGCAACTTCAACTTTCTCTCTAATGCTCTCATTTCTTATTTTGTCCATCCTCATATATCCATACATCCATCTTAACGTCTTCATCTCTGCAACTCTCATCGCACATGTGTTCGAGTCAATGCCATATAACATAGTAGGTCTAACCGGTCTAACTGTTATTTTATAGAATCTTCCTTTACGTTTTAGAGGTACTTTACGATCACATAACATACTTGACGCCCTCCTCTATTTCAATCATCTTGCTTGTATTCCATTTGACTACATTGAGGAATTTTCTTTAAATTTTTGTCAACCAAAATATAATAAACAAAGTGAGATTTTATCAAATGCTTATGAACAAATTTCAAATACAATTACATAAACCTATAAAGAAAATATATCCTTAACAATGAGCTTTTTGGGTCTTCAATTTGAAATAGATCTAATGTTGTAGAATTTGAGAGTAATGCATGTCGCAGCTTAAAATTGAATATACTATAAGTGTAAATTATTATAAAATAAAAATTCATACTTTCCAAGTCACTAAAGCTGAAAATTAAAATTGAATTGGTTGCAAACCTTTTATATTTTTATGAAGACAGATAACAATAACAAGTCACTAAAGCCTTTTTCCATTAAGTGGGTAAGTTATATGGATCCTTCTATGTCATTGAGCTTGATTCCCTGCTATATCTTTATTTATATTTAAATGAGTTTTATGCTGATTTATTGTTATTAACCAAACCTTTTTTTGATCTTCCTGTATTGATGCATGTATTTATGATGGTCTCACATTGCCTAATTGAGACATTTATTGGATGCCTAAGTACATATTTATTTCACCTTAAATGTGTCTTTCGAGTAGGCGCAACTCTCGTTTCTTATTTTGTCAATCCCCATATGTCGTCTGCACATCCATCTTAATATTTTCATCTCACTCTCATCTTTTGCTTGTGTCCTCGCTTACTAATCCAACATTCAGTTCCATATAACATATCAACTTTAATTTTTGTAAAATTCCTCTTTAAGCTTTAGAGGTACCTTACAATCACAAAGAATATCTCATGTCTTCTATTTTAACCATCTTGTTTGTATCCAATGTAAAACATCAATATCATTTTAATAAAGACTGATATGATCAAATTATTCAATAAATAAATAAAATATATAACTTATTTTAAGTAAAATTAATCATGTTATTAATAATTTAATTATTGAAAGTGCGCCTACATGACATGATATGGTATTCAAACTATACTGTTCCCATCAGAATTCGAAAATCCAGCACGACTTAAACCTTCCATCTATATATGCATAGTTAAGATTGTTGTACAATTGAAGTAAACCATTAATCTATATATATTCAGGATTATAAAACTAATTTTACTACTGTTAAACATGAGAGAAAAATAGTAGGGTTAATTGCTTCAGTTGCCCTCTCTTCTAATGCACCACATGCTTATGGGGTAAAGGGTTGCTAAGCCACATTTTACTTGATGAGTTTCTAGGACTACCAATGCAGGTAAACTTTCATCCATCATTTATTCATTTTGCTTAAGTGGAATCACTAATGAGAACCACCATTGGAAAAGCAACTTTCATTCAGTGGTTGGAAATTTGAAGCATTGAAACTCAAATGTAATGCATAATAGAATTTTCATTCTGTGAGTTTTTATCCTGTGTGCAAGAGATCATTTATTCTCTGTTTGAAATGGTATTAAATCGTTATATGAATTTTGATCTACTTCTATATTGCATCAAACATATTGTTAGATTGAGCATTGCTCAACCTTGGTTTTTAGTTGGGGCCTTAGTACCTAGAACAATGCAACTTGCAGTAATTAAAGAATCTAGGAGAAGTTTGGCTAGTGGAGTATTGTCTCAAAGATGCAATTGTTGTCGTCTTACTGATAGCAAGTACCTAAAGAGAGGGATTCATGGAAAACAAGACCTTCAAGGACGATAATGAGAAAATGGCACTTGGAGAAAAGTGGTAATTTAGACTTGCTCACACTCCAATTCATTTCATAGGCTCTCATATCTTGTAACTTAGTGGGAAACTCTACCTATATTTAGATTAATAATACACATGTATATATCACACATAGTAATATATATATGTGTGCAGAAAAGTTATATCTTAGTAATTAGTATATCATGGTATAAAAGTCAACTTTACAAGTACATGAATTATGAAGCATGATTTTTTTTTTCACCAAGATTTAACAAAGAAAATATGAGAACTAGCCTCTGATCGGGTTAGTACTTCCTATTATTGTAGGACTAACATTAAATTTAAAATACACTCAAGATATTCAATCTATTTGACCTTATGTTTTAATACATGTAATTGCATCTTCATCGTATCTACTTTGGTGTTTGTGTGTTTATTTATTTTATTGTTTTAATTTTTTCCAGCTTCGTGGTAGAGCAGGGAGGCAAGGTGATCCTGGATCAACAAGGTTTATGGTTAGGTACTATCTTGTTCGAATGCTAATTTAGGCAAACATGACAATCATATATGGTGATGACAATCTCACTAAAAGTAGATATCCACAATATCCCTTCGTCATAATCATTATTGAACAGAATAGATTATTGGAACATGAAGTTCATTGTATTAAAAAACACTTTTGGTGGCCGCACAAGTGAAAATGGAAGGGACCATTTTGCTTAGTGATTAAGTAGTCCCTTAAAGCGGTTCTAAAAATGGGTTTGCCTAGTAGGTGGTTTGCCTAGGCATCCCAGGTGGTCTGACTAAGCATTCTGGATGATTTGCCTAGGGGATCTTCCTAGGAAGCTTAGGTGAGTTCATTAAGAAAACAGATTTATTTGTCTAATTGGTTTACTTAAATAACACCCTAATTATCCATCTCTATCATTTCCCTTCTTTCTGCTATATGTTTACCTGTTTGTGCTATCTGCTATCCATTCTTGTCGTCATAATGTAAAATATGGTCAGGTTTATTATTATGATGTGTTTACTTATCTATTATCATTATTTAGTTGTGATTGCAAACTTGTTTGTTTTATTGATTAATACACTTTGTTAGTGATAATGTACACTATATATTATGTTATCTCATACATCTATTTGAACATTGTTGTAGATATATTTGAGTTTATCACATATGTTATAGGCATAGTGATCATAATGCACATTGAATCAATCCCTCACTGTATTTACAACTTCGCACCCGTCGTTCACTATATTTATAACTTTGGACCAACAAACATGTGTGAAATATTGAGATTAATACATCTAAAAACAATCAAAACAAAAAATTAATTGAGTGCTTATCTATATATATGTGCCAATTTTCTTTATTTAGTCTTCTATATTTTATGTTAATATTAATTTAATGACAATGGCCTAGGTGCAACCTAGCGTCTGGGTGCCATGTGGTGAGCTGATGGTCTATTGTTTGAAACCACCTTTTAAATTCTTGATGAAGTTTGCAGATGTGCCTCTATGATTTAATAAATTATAGAAGAAAAAACGAAAACCCCCAAAATTTATTCTAATAGAGAGGAAAACACACTAAAAGAAAAATAAATGGAGCTTTCCATTTAAACAGAGTAGAGAATGTTACAAGAGAATAAAAGTTTGGTATTTACTCAGTTAAAAAAACAGAAGAAAGAAGATGTTACTGGATGAGAATCAGTAACACTTCAGCATTTCCGTTATGAAAAGAGAGATAATGAGAAAATGCCCATAGTAAGCTTCATCCTTTAAAAGAGAGCTAAAGGATGTGTTGTTGGGAAATAGAGAGGATATAAATCAAACAACTCCTTTAAAAGAGAGTAGTGAAAGAGAAGATGTTCGAAGTGAAAGAGGTAGGGTGTACCTAGTCTTTCTTTAAGCCTATAGCCAATATACAAACCAATAGATAAATAAAGTGAGTGTTGGTGATGCAATAAGGAGAAATATTTCAGCTTTGCTTGAGAGGGGATACAATTGCATGAAGGTTTCTGAATTGCCGAACATAATAGTACAGGCTGACCAGTATTGATGAATTAAATGATGGTAGGAGCAAGTTGTACGTTGAATCATTCAAGTGAAAGTGGAGCTCTAATTTGATATTCTCTGATCAAATGTAGCTAGTTGTAGGTGGCATCTCATGTAGCTTTCACTTTTGACCTTTGAGCTGTGGGTGGGTTCACAGTTGGACTTTCTTGAGCTCAGGGCCAAGGAGAAATCTTGGTAAAAAGCATGGTTTGATAATTTGAGCTGTGCCAGACATCATGACTAAAATATTCATGGATATGCAGGATCCTAGTTGAGATTAATTCCAATGGACGTTCATTGCTCTCTTAACCTTATTATAGTTCTGATGCATTATAAGGTTTTGATGCATTATAAGGTGATCTATTGTGTTAGAGCTCAACGATATGTATGGATCTGTATTGTTCACCTATGCTAGCGGTGATAATTGAAGCCTAACTCTTAGTGATGAACCAAGATATGTTAATAGACACAAGGAGAATTCTTTAATTTAGGGCTTGCAAAACTATAGGATTTATCTCTTGTGGATGGTGTAAGAAGTGATACTCCCATTCAAAACAGAATACATTTTTTGTTATTAGCAAGGTGGTTCAGATGCCAGTAGCAACTGTTAGTTTATTTCTCTAAAATGTTAGTGTAAATGATTTTTTAAATTGGTATAGACTTAAATTTACAAGTAAATAAATGCCAAAATTATATTAGCATGATACAGTGCGGTACTGAAACCAAACCATCCTGTTTCAGTAATGAAATCTCCAGCACGGCTTGAGCATTTAAACCTTTGTATGGTGAATGAGATGACAACTAACATTGTAATTGTCAGAAAATTCAGGTTTGTAGAAGACATTAGTAGTAGAAACATGCTCTAGAAGAGTCAGTTGACTGCCTTGTAGAAGACATCAGTAGCAGAGATGTAGCAGAAATACCATCTAGAAGAGTGGGTTGATTGGCCTTGGGAATGTGGCTAAGGTGACAACTCATGAAATCCTACTACAGCATTTTTGGGAGGATTGAGAGAGGTGTCACTAATGAGTGAAGGTAGTCAATGAGAGGACAGGAGGGAGTAAACAAGTTGATGCAATTCTGTCTGTCTACTACTTTGACTGTTAGGGCCAATGATGCATTGAGACTGGCTCTTTTGATTGGCATAAACCTGTTATAAGAGTAGTTGACAATCTAGAGCTGTTGAGATGAAAAGAGAAATTCATTTAAAGTGAATGGTTGCTCCATATTTATAATCCCTAGCATTCAATCTAATAGTTTAATAAGCAGTGATAGACTTCATTTTAACAAGGAGTTTTTTCTATAATCAACAGTGCATCTTTTTTCTTGGAAAATTATTCCTCATTATGTCTGTATACTAAGTTTAATGTATTGAATAGCTTACAGGATGAAATGTTCCAGAAGTTTAATTTTGATACAGAGTGGGCCGTGAAACTTATATCAAAAATAACAAACAATGAGGATATACCGATTGAAGGTCAAACTATTGTAAAACAGGTTTTCTCAGAAACCCTCTTTCTGCATTACCCTATTTGATACAAAGCAGCTTTCTCTATGCTCAATTTTTGTTTGCAAAACTGCACAGCTTTTGGCCCTTCAAATTAATGCAGAGAAGTACTTCTTTGGCATAAGAAAGAGCCTCGTGGAGTTTGATGAAGTTTTGGAGGTATCAATCTATACACTTGTAAAATTGTTGATGGCTTAATTATGGTTTTGTTCAAAGCATATTGGTCTTTTGATAAAGTGGGCATGCTAAAGTCCTCATTAATCAGCAGTAGTTTTGTTCTCTCTACAGTTTACTGAACTATAATATACTTTTATCAATTGCAATTAATAGCATAGATTGCATTAAAATAGGATAACATCATTTTTATTAGTGACCTGCCTATATTTTTTTTTCCTTATCTTGCTTACAATGGTTGTTACACTTAATTTATGTTTACCAGATCTGTATTAGTATTGAAAGTTTTAAAAAAATTAGTTATCAGCCGCATCTAATAGGTCAGATAGAACTCATAAAAAAATTTTAAAAATATATATAAAAGAAAAGAAAAATGAAACAAAAAAATAATAATATTTAATGAATAAATAAAAATATATATTAAGAAAACTTAAAAATCATTGTGGCAAAAAGGCGAATACGCTCGCCCCCAGCGCCCCCGTCAACCCGTCCCAGGGCCAACACGGAGGAGGTAAATCACGAGCGACTACTAGTCTTTAGAATAGTGACTAGCACATAAGGGAGGTATTTACCTCGGCTTTGCCGAGATTCGAACCCTAGACCTCATTGTGGCAACACCTCATGCGCTAGCCACTAGACCCATCCGAGGGGACAAGAAAACTTAAAAATCATGCATCTATTATATGATGTTTCTAAATTAATTTAATTCTTGATTAAATTGATTAAATTTAATCTTGATTTCAAAGTAATTTAATTCAGATATAAAGTTGATTAAATTTAATTATAATTTCGAATTAAGTTAATTCTATTTTAAAATTGATTAAATTGTTTAAAATTTGATTTTAATTTTAAATTAATATCTGATTTTAAAATTTAAATCAATTTTGACTAAGAGTTGTTTGGTTTTGAGAGGTTCATGCATGGTAACGGGAATGAGGTAGGAAGCCTTGTTGCTCGTTGGATCAGAGAATGGGAAGGTGAAAGTCGCAGATTCTTTCACGGAAGCATGTTAGAATTAAGGTGGGTGGCAATCTGGGATTCATACAAGAGGACAATGAGCAGAAAGCAAGGAGTTCATGAATCCTTTACTATATGCTCAACTATGTTCCTCTAATATGCCCCACGGGTTGACACAGTTGATTCCTAGGGTGTGCGAAATGCATCGTGGGTATCCATGCAAAGGGTCATTGTGTTGGGCAAAGCCCCCCGTGATTTACCTTCCTTCAAGATTGCATAGGGCAGTCTTGGAGGGGCATGGGGTGAGGGTTATCACTTTTTTTTGCTACAACTATGTTCCTTTAACATTGAGTGAGCTGAAGGTTCCACCGAGAGGAACTAAATTCTCGAACGAACAATAGGAACATGAGGAACAAAACTCTTTAACAAAACATTTTTTCCAATAAATGATTATTATACGTTGGAGAATTTTCTTTATATACCATAATCTAAATGAACTAGAAAATGAATCAATATACATTAATCTCCAACCAACACTATCCTAGCTTATAAACTAAAACATAACAAAACTATTTAACATCCTAAGATTAAAAAAATACTATCTTAAAAACTAAATTAAATACTTATGCTCCTAAACAAGAGGATTTTCCAAAATCAACATTTTACAAAATCTAGAATCTTAGAAATTAAATTCTTAATTTGCATTAATTATGGATTTGAAAATTGTGCAAGGTTGAGTACCTTTTTCTTGTGATGAATATATAAGAAAAATCATTTCTTATTTTTATTTATAATTGTAAATTTGATCTTGGTGGTCTAAAATCTAATTATTGTACACATATTCTTAATAAAAGAAAATTGATAGTTTTTCTTACCTTGACCATTACCATATATCTCTCTTATATATACATATTGTACTTCCTATATCATTTTTTTAAAATTTTATTTCACAATGAAAAATATTAAAAACATGTTATGTATGTTTATATTAAAGAATAAATCTTAAGAAGTAAATATCTCACCATTGATTACTAAATTGTGTGTAGTGAGGGGACGTAGGTGGTGTAAGGTGGTAGACCAAAAAAAATTTAATATCATAGAGTCGAAAGGTAAGGTTTGATTTTGCACATTACTACTGTTGTTTGACTCCCTAAAACCGTGTTTGTATATTTGTTCTTATCAATAATAAAGAGTAGAACCACCACTTGATTTCAGAACTTTATAATGGCATTTTAGAGGTTGATTAGTCATTAGTTAATGGTTAGTACGGTGATTGCGATTATCTCTTTGTTGTCTCCTTTTATATACATTTTTAAAATCAAATATATATTCATCGTAAAGTTGTTGCTTTGTGACCAAAAAGGTCACGAGTTCGAATCCTAAAAACAGTCTTTTGCAAAAAACAGGATAAGACTGCGTATAATGGATCCTTCCCCGGGACCCCGCATGGCGGGAGCTTTGTGCTCTGGGCTGCCCTTTAAATATATATTCATCATACATGTATATATGGTACAAATATCACATAGTAGTAAGGTGCATCTCCACCATAACTAACACCAGTATTTTTGCTCGATTGGTGAGAACTTTCATGTGTTTCCACTTGGGTTTTAGAATCAATACTGACACTACTGTTCTTGCCTTGGCTTAATCCTATTGTATTTTCATCTTAATCTTTAGTTATTTAGATTTCTATGCCCTCAAAAGCATTTGATCAATACACCAGTAGATATTGTTCACCAGTTATTCTCACACTGATGCTATTTCTTTCCAAACTAGTATTCTTCTCTGCTTCTCTCTTAGTGATTCGGTTTCAAATTTGTATTGAAGTAGAGCAAGGGACATGGCTAAAAAAAGTTTGTCTTTTTTTACTTTTGTCCATAGCTATTGTTTTCTCTTTCCTCAGGAGCAACAACTTTGCCATCTTCTTCACATTTGTTACCAACAATTTCTCTTTGTAACCTCGGTTCAATGTCTATTTGCATTTTTTTACTATCTTTTTTGGTTTCATATGAGCTGCCATATCATTTTTAACACTCGTTGACAATTTGTGGAAGCCTTTTCATTTCTTTATGATCTACTAAATGTTTCTTCAAATATGACACTACATGTAGTATCTTCTTGCATCATTTGACTAAGCAAAGACATTTGACTAAATAGGTCCAGAGGAAGCATGTCTATAATCTTAGGCAAGTGATATTATCTGGTGACTCTGAAAGCTGCACTGACCAAATATTCCAGTGAGTTTTTGAATCCAGTTTCTTTTGACTGTGGTATTGTTTGTATTATGCATTTTTTGAAAAAACTATTATTCTTGTCTGTTGATCCACATTTTTTCATTAAGGATCACATTCAGAAACTTGAGTCATGATTTGAGAATACTTGCTTCCCCTCTTTGCAAATGAAAGCATCTATTCATTTAGCTGACCCCATTTAGTGGGATAAGACTTGGTTGTTGTTGTACAAACTCTATTCATCGTCATTTGTTTTGCAAACTCTATTCATCATGATTGGTGAATGATTGATTTTCTAAATCCTTCCATGATCTAATATTGGGAGCTTTTCAGATAATGATATCACATTTAATGGAGAATCCTCTATTTCCCGTAAACTGATACAATACCCCGTGGAGAAAGATAGAAAAAAAGAAAAGATAATTGGAAAAAAAATGATCAATTAATCTTTGTTTAGAATCTTTGTCTTGGGAGAATTTCAGAGTAAAACTGATTTCAGAGTCATTATGGAATCAGACTCAGCTAACACAATCAAAGTAGTCTATTCAATTCTAATATATTACATCTTGTTTTCTTTTGATCATTAACTAATCCATCAAACAGTTGTAAAGTTTCTTATTCCTTCTAGGTACATGCAAGCAGTAGTTGATGAAATTGTCCTGGGAAATAGTGATCCAGAGAAGGTAAATAACTTAGTCACTACATTGAAGAGGTTTCTAATTTATCATGCATTTCATCTGAATGATTTGCTTTTATGCTTAAGCATCCTAGGAATTGGAATTTGGGAATGCTCTTGGATGAGTTTCTTCAAATTGGCAGGAGCGTGTTGGCTGGTATATTTAGTGCTATATTTTAATTTGAAATAACTCTGATTGGAAATGTAAAGAATATTTATTTTAAATTTCTAGAATCATTTGCAAAGGTCGGGGAGGAGGATCTACTGACATCTCTTGAACAAATTCAGAGGTTACATGTAGTGGATGTGGGGAGCTTTTCTCTTCCAAACTTGCCTTTACCTCCAAATACTTTCAGAGGAATCCGCAAGAAGATTTCTTCATTGAAACGTTGGCTTCGTATCTGTACGGATGAGACGACTAAGTAATTTCCTTTTGATAAAATCACATACATGCTTTTCTTTCCTTGCACTTTGCACAATAAATATTACTTAATGCACACTAAGTGGTATGTGGTTCATTCCATGTAGGAAAGGAAGATACCAAGTGACCATTAATCTTCTCCGCAAGTACTTAGGCGAGTTTTTGATTGCTTCCTATTTAGAAGTTGTACAAGATTCTGGTTATGATGATTCATACATTCAAGAAATTGAGGTAACCTACATGCCACTTTAAAATATGGTACTTTTGTTGCTATGTGTTAATCTGTGCATTCTATTCTTTATGTATGAAAATATTCTTTCTTGCTTAGTACATTCTGAATCTTGAAACCACTCGAAGAACATTTAGAGAGCTCTAATTTTGTTTGTACTGTCCTTAAATCACTTGATGCATGATTCCAAAGTCGGCCATTAGAGGCTACTCCTGAGATGAATAGTGTGCATCCAGTGTATAACGCTAACTTTAAACTCTTTGGTCAATTTTTCCATCCTAGAAGCATTTTCAGTGACTTTATCTAAGGCCACAATAGTTTTTGCTCTTCGTTTAAGGGAGCACATAGAATTTGAGTATAATCATGAAAGCTTTGTCACTAGAGTTCTGTGTAATCTGCTACCAGAGGGGAACACAAAAATTTGAATGCAATTATGAAAGAGATTCTTGAATTCACCAATTTTCCATAATGCAATATGAATGTAAATAGCTACTAGTGTTTATAATTTTCCTAAATAGATACTAGTGTAAATAATTTTGGAGGTACATCTGCTATTAGTTAGAATTGATAATATTTGCCATTAAGTCTGTCCATTTGTTGTGCTCAGACTCATTTTGAAAATATTATTGCATAGGTCAACAGGTTTTTGTTGGTTAAAATTTTGAAATATGTGATCATCCAATCAACGTAGTTTACCTCAGTGGTGAATTCTTATCTGAATTACAAATCACTTTCCATTTTGATTCTAAATATGCAAATGACTCAGAACCTATTCAACCAAACACGAATTACAATCTTTCAATCTTTCTTGAACATTATTGCATGCTACAGAATGGGGCATTCATCTCTCAGTTATTAGACAAGAACTGTTAATTTTGGAATGTGGAAAATATGAGAGGGGGATGAGGAAAATTTGTGAAGTAGAATGTGGGAAAACATTTATCGAATACCAAAGAAAGTCGAAATAAGAGTGGTCAGACTGGTTTATTAAAGATGGTCTCGCTGTACCTATCTAGGTCTGGCATTGTAAATACTTTTTCATAATTCCTCTAAATCTGATCCCAAATTAACCAGTTATATTGTGAAGTCAAGCTATCTCAAGATGAGGTTCTATCACCAGTTTAACTTCAATGCCACTTAAATCGTAGTTCTGAAACTTATCTTGCATAATTTCATTCACCTTGAACATATAATTGTGAGTTCATCTTAAGCATGATTTAATTGAATTGTTTTGTGTGAGAATTTCTTTACATATGTGCTTGCAAAAATTAATATATTCTCACCATACATCAGAGAGAAGTTATAGTCAAGACATTAGATTCCTTCTGGAGGGACCATTTGATAAATATGAACAGGCTCAGCTCTGCGGTATCTTCTAAAACTAAGCTTTAGCAGGACCAGTTTGCTTGAATCTATATGATCTCTAAATCACATGTTTAATAATTCTCCAGGTGAATGTTCGGAGCTTCGGGCATAGAAATCCACTGGAAGAATATAAGATCGATGGGTGCCGTTTTTTCATATCAATGCTCAGTGCAACTCGAAGATTGACTGTAGAATCATTACTTAATTATTGGTCATCTCCAATGGAGGCTGAAGAATTGTATGCACCATAGGATTCAGACTCGTCGCTTACACTTTTCTCTCCCAGTAGAATGTTCATGTATTTAAAGTGAGCTTTTCTATCCTAAGCATTTTGCGAGAAAGACTACCTGCTTGTACTGCTAATGCTTGTTGATCCTTGACGATTCGGCTGAGCTGACTTCTTATGGCTTTTTTCTTTTCCTGCATAGGCTGTGATGTCGGATGCCAAAAGCTGCTACTCTTACACAGAATCATGAAGCTTTGGATGTAACGATCCTGTATATGTTAAAAAACTAAGACTGGGAGTGGCTGCTATCATTTTCTGTTTTTGAATTCAATTAAAGTGAAAGCAACCTCCATTTGAATTTTGAATTGTAATATGTTTTGATTTAGTAAGAGTTTAATTGAGTACCTAGTTTAGTTCATCTCAATGTATTAGCGATCTTTCAATTAGTAAAATTTTTAGATTTTTATGAGCTTTTTTTTTCTTCTTCTTCTATTTTAGATAGTTATTTTTGTCAGGGTTCAATTTAGTAGTACATCACCTAATTTTACATGTCTTGAGAATAAAGCTAGTGAATTAAAATTTTTCTTCTTCTAATTTTGTTTCTTTTTCTTGTAAAAAAATCTATTATCTTCTCTTACTATGTATTTTTTCCCCTCATCAAAGCATTGGAAAGAATGCTAACTTTCTTCATTGTTATGCATTCAATTCAGGTGACACATGCTATAAACAATCTGAGCTCTCATCAAGCCATCAACCCACCCTTGAAATTGATATAGTGGTGAATTACTCACAAGAATTAAAAGAGAATTATAATTTGAATTTATATGTGATAAATATTATACTTTTGAGTATATATAAATTGTGTTTGGGAAGTCTATTTTCAAGAAGGTATTAATTTTTGTTAATCTAGGTATGTTGAACCGACTAATTCTGAATGATTGATTTAGTTTTAAGAATTGTTTTTACTGTTCACTAAGATAAATTAAGAAATATAACTAGATCCTAATGGACGACCCAACAATAGAAAATATCTAATGTGGGAATCAAATCCTTGTTATATGGATATACCACCCTTGTAACATGGACATAGCACTGTTTTCTTCATTATGGATTCAAATTCAATCAATTTAGGTGCCACATGGTACATTGAATTCATAAGACACAAAGTTGGTAGGAAGATAAGTTTATTTCATCTAATTTAAAATAATGAAAAATTGTTAAATTATCCAAAAAAAATATTGTTTTTTCATAATTTTATATCAAATAAACTAAGAAAATTATTTCATCCTTTTGTATTTTTTTTTGAATAGGAGTGAGTAAAATTTTAGTTCAACTAGATATTGAATTGAATTAATTCAAAATTTTGATTTGGTCTATTTGGAAGTTTATTTTTTAAAATTATTAATTATTTTAATTAAATCGGTTAGGTGGTTTTAGTTATAAATTTTAAAATTGAGTTAAATTGATTAATCTTATTTTTTTATTAAACAATAAAAAATTTAAAAAACATTAATATTTTTATTTTTTTATTAAACTGATTAAGTTTTTATTAAAAAGTTTAATATTTTTATAAAAAATTAATTAATTTAATTATAGATTGAAAAATATTTTATCAGTTCGCACATGTTAATTAATTTTAACCAAATGCTGAAAGCACGTGGTCCATTTGTTTCGTGTTCTTCCTCGTGGTCGTGGTGGACCGTTGCTGACGCAACGCAGATTCTACTTTTTGACCGTTGTTGACTCGAGCTCTTGAGCCGCTCTCTCAAACCCAGAGCTTTCCGTTACTAGATAACGCTGCGCCGCTCCAAACCCTCAAATTCCCCCCTCCCAATGTCGACGATGGTGGAGAGCTTCGGGAGGATGAACCTCTTCGCATCCCACTCGCCGCCGCCGACGCCTTCCTCCCACTTCGAGCAGCGCACTCAAAGGCCCGTGCTCACTTTCGTTTTCCCCGCTCCTGGCGTCGCGAGCTCCCGTGCTCCTTGCCGCCAGGCGATCAAGGCGGCTTGCGTGCAAGGGGAGGTGTTCTCCGTCACTTCTACCAAATCAGATGTGGATTACCTGGGCGAGAGCACGAAAGGGGATTTGAATGTGAACCGGGAGCATCTCGAAGCCTTTGGTGAGTTCCTCCGCTAACTCTTGGTTTAGGAACTTTGATCCTCTAAGAGAATCAATGTTTTCTGTCAATTCTTGCTTCTCAATTCTTTCTTTGGAGTTTGTTTTTTTTTGTTTTTTCTTGTGTTTTTCTTGCTTATTGTTAAAGGCAATTGCGTTGGTGTTAGAAATGTTGTTCAAGAGAAGGAAAAAAAATGCAACTTTGTCCCAAATGAGTGTGCTCTATAATAATGCAATTTAAAATGACATCGAGATCCCTTTTCAACCTTGGATTGTATAAAAAATAATAAGATGTCGAAACACATGTACATTAGGTTTTGACATACATTGTCCAAGATGAATTGATGATTGGTACAGAGTGTCGAAAAGGAAGGCATGCCCATTTTGTGAAGTCATGAGAAATTGTGTTTTTAACTAGGAGACATCATTAGTGAAGAGTACGCCTTATGAGCACAATGCTAGTGATGGTGTCTGAAAGGCAATCAGATAGTTAATTTTACTATGTATTATAATTGTACTACTTAGTAAAGTTACTCTTTTATTACAATTTATCTTATCTTGTATAATTTGATAATTATAATAAAAATTCTGTAAGACTGGCATTAGTGATTGATCCTTAGGATGTGAGATGACACTAATACATTGAGAGGGAGAGAGAGACGATTATTGATTATCTATATCATGGCAATATCGATATTACTGATTGATCCTTCGAGATGATACTAATACATTGTTATAATATCACTAATTATCCGTATTGAGACAATGTCAATATTAGTGATTGATCCTTTAAATGTGAGATGACACTAATACATTGAGATAGTGTTATTAATTGCCTCTATCTTAGCAATTGTTCCTATTGCAGCAATATAGACATTGATATTACAGTAAGACTAATACATCCTATGTTTCTATTAGTGGATAGAAGGTAATAATCTCATGCTTATAAATAGTGTGATTAACAAGTGATTTGACTCACTTTGACAATTCATTTGGTATTTACTTTAACATTTATGAGTATTCATGATGCGTATGCAAAAGTGGTTCTTGAAGTTGGCATTATCATAATTATCTTATTTGGATACAAATACGCCTTCATACTTGTGTGATAGTCCCTTGATAGGAATGCACATATATTTGTCATTATCAGTTAGTATATTGCTAACCTTATGAAGTTAAGTGCACGGTCAACAATGCAACTTATCGTTTTGAATGATTGGGGGGTGTTTAATTGACCATTAGATAGGCAATCATTCAAGGAATTTATGCATAGTGAAAGGTTCACTTTCTATTGAGTTATCAATCTGAAATTGAATATTATTGTTATATATGACTGATGAGATAGACACTATTTCAAGTCCTCTGACACATTATCATATAAGATGATAAAAAGAACTAAATTACACGAGCTACTCCTGTAAAAGGCTTTGCGGGCCAATAAAACCTTTCAAAATATTGGGTAGTCACTATACCTTACTAGAGACAACTTAACTTGTCTACCAAATTTTCATGTGAGATTAAAATATTTTATTGATTAAACGTCTATCAATATTTTAGGAGCCTAATGAGTCACAATTGACACACACAAAGTGTGTATCCTCGGATGTTGATACATGTAAAGATTGAATGAAGTTGAAACTAATTAAAAGTTGATTTGCTTTAGTATGATATTAAGAGTGACTTAATTGAAACTAATTAAAGGTTAATTTACTTTAGTAAGATTAAAAGGGACCTACTTGAAATTTGGTTAAGAGACATAGATTGCAATTAGATATAAATCTCAGAAGCCAATTTTCTTTATTATAAAAGGAATATTTCTACAAGAATCAGAGTAGTTTTATAGGAATATTTCTATAAGAATTGTAGAAATAATAGAATGATCTCATAGAATGAAATTAATTTGATAAAATAATAGATTCACAAGAATATAATAGTATGTAATAGAATTTCAATAAATGTTGTAAAAATTATTCTCCTTCTAGAAAACTATTTCTATAAAAGGTTTGACTATAGATAAGGAAGCAAACAATTATAGTTAAGATTGATATTAATTTGTTTTTGTAGGAAACCTCATTACTCTCTCTCCCTCTTATTGTCACCACCTCCATTCCTTAAGGTTCAACCAACTCTTCCCTTCCTCACTATTCAATTGATGGGCTTCGCTCAAAGTTCCTCTTGTTCTAGTGTTGGTCCTTTGGAAGGATCAAGGTGATTATTAGTCTATCCGACCACTACATTATTGAGGTCTTGTATCTTATGGATGAGTTAGAGCCTATACTCTCGAGTGGCTTCATGCACACAAGGAATATTCTTGCGTGCCTTCCTTTTGATTTGATCTAATCTATTTTGTTAGCATCTTGTTTAGATTTTTAAAAAAATTTCACTGTATCTTCAGCGTGCTAAAAGTTACCTAAACACTATAACTATTTGTTTTTTTTTTTGTTTTAGTGAAATAGTTGCTCCTTTTAATGTTTTTTTGTAGGATTTGATGGTCGAGCTAGCTTAGACGGCTCTATTGAAGAGATTGCAAGGGTAGAAGCTAAAGAAGCTGAATTTGCACTAAATGCTCTAGGAATTGTGGTATATTCTATTCTTCAATTTTATCCTAGTAATTATTATGCTTTTATCTACTTATGAGTTTAAGAAACTTAAGGGTTCACATTTACATTACATTGGCATATGTCATGTATGTTTGTTTGGATGCCAACACTAAATAAATGTTCTAGTTGACGGTTTGTCATCCCTCACTTGAGCTTGGCCAATCAATAAGGAGAATTTTCTCTATGCTAGTGATCTAAAGTAGTATAATGCAAACAAACATAACTAAACCACATACCTTAACCATAAAAAGGAAATCATATTTGAAGTCTAACCAACTTGATAGCTAATTCATAGCAGGAAGCCAAAAATGGACAATGAGCACAACAGTGTGTAGTGTGATTCTTGATAAATGTGTATGAATTATATTTGAGGAAGAACTTGTGATGAAGACCAAAGATTTAGGTATAGCTCGTGATGAAGGTGAAAAGTTGGTCAAAGCTCTTAACTGGAAAGGCTTGTGTGAGCTTGTAACTAAGGTAGAAGGCGCGCAATGAAGGTGAGACTGCCGAAGAACTCGTCTACACACATATAGGGATGTCAAAACTTCTTGTGTATCGATTGGTAGGCCGAACGAAAAATTTCTCCTATGTTGGCTGGTATCACACGATATTTAAATCCATGTCCAGGAGAGATCTTTTTGTAAAACTAGTGCAAATCTTTTTTTCAAGATGTGGGATGGAGAATTCATGAGTCAAATACATAAAATAATTAAAAAGATTTGCAATGAGTTATTTATAATCAGAGAGAATTAAAAAGATTAACAACCATAATTTATTGTGATACACATTTAAGGCATTCTCTTGGACTCCTTTGTGGACCTTTATGCTTGATGCTTTTAAGGTATCAAAAATAATTCAAATTAGTCAAATTGGATGAGGTTTTTTTTGCCAAATGGAACCTTCATAAAGAAGCAAATTTGAATAAACAAGAAAGTAAAGAAGGGAATTGCATTTGTTGCCAAGGAAGAGAAGAAGAAGAGTAATAAGCCAATTCAAGAAGATAACTCATCATCATCCTCTTTATTCGAATTTGATAGCAACAAATATCAAGCAAATGAGATTGTCTATTATGTGAAGAGAATGATGAGAAAAATCAAATATATAAGTAAATGGATTTGAAAAGACTTTTCAAAAAAGAGAAAAACTGAAAGAGGGTCCTAAAAGGAAAATGCTACTTGCAATGGGTGCCATAAGAAGGGGCACTATCAAAATGAATATTCCCATCTCTAAGAAGAAAGAAATGAGATCTATGTGAGATGATACAATTCAAAGAAATAGCTCCAAGACATCGACACTACTCAACTTTGATTTAAGGTGTATTTTTAGGTAAAACTTGATTCTTCAGTTGAAGAAATATGATTTTGAGTATTTCTAAATTTGAATCTATTTAAGGTGTATTTTTAGGTAAAATTGATTCGCTTTTCAATATCTTGATTGCAAATTATAAGCCTTTTATGATCGTATTTCAATTTATAAGGAGAATACATGAAATAGTTTATGGGGCATAAAATGTTTAAGATGAAACATCCTAACACTTTATGATTTTTAAAGTTTTTTTAGCTCATCCATCAAGACCCTTTGTCCCCTCACTAGCTGCACCATATAGACCTAGCGAATCTAATGACTTAGCAAGGTCAACATTTTATAACAAGAAATAGCTAGACATATACATGCTTTTTAATATATCTTTACGGAAATAGCTTGAACATTTAAAATGAAATTTAGAATTTCCTGCCGCCATTTAATTCCATATGCCTTCAAACTGTAATTTACTAACATTAAACATTTACTTTCACATCAACATTAAACTTCAGAATATTTAAATGAGTATAGTTCATTGAAAGTGGCTCCTTTACCTCAACCTTTGTTTGTTTGGCCAAACATTTTCCCTAGTACTAGGTTTGGTAGCGTTCCTCAGTATCCTCTTAAGCCGAGTTCCACAAGCTTTGATAAGGTTTCCGATATCCTCTAAGCCAGATCCTTACCATAGTACTAGGTTTGGTAGAGTTTTCCGATATCCTTTAAGCCGGGTTCCAAATGCTTTGGTAAGGATTCTGGTATCCTCTAAGCCGAATCCCACAACCCCTTTTACCTCTGATTTGATAAAGAATTCCGGTATCCTCTAATTCGGACTCCTTTACCTGTCACATTGTCACATTTAGCAACAAGAAAAATAGCTTACCTTTCATGCATTGACAGTCATAAAAAAAAAGATAACTTGCTTTGCATGCTAAGACAAAACAGTCTACTTTTCATGCGTCGAGTTGTTGCTAAAACAAAATAGTTTGCTTTTCATGCATAAAAATAAAAAATAAAAATCATTCCTACATGATATGTTAAATGAATTAATTGTGCTTAGTCATAAATAAAAAGTACTATCTTTAAGGGTTAAAATTCTGAAAACTTAAATCAGCATATAGGCAACTAGGAAACAAACACACAAAAAACAGATTTCCAGCATGAAAAACAGCAGCCGAACCTCTCCAGATATTGTACTTTATTAGGTATTTAATGGTAACAGTCTGATATTTGACAGAATAGTGAAAGTGTCTTGTTTAACTTACAGCATGCTGAATGCAGGATCCTTTTTCATTAAGAAATTCTCCACGTGGCATCTTCTGCACTAGGACTTTGAATCTTAGATCCATCGGCGTAATTGGGTATGACATGGACTATACATTAATTCACTATAATGTTATGGTAAGTGACTTGCGTTTGTTTTTCACTTTCTTGTTAAACTCACCGCACTATTACTGAACTCAATCTAATTGCTTAAAGTAGACATGTTTGCCTTCTTATGTGGTGTTATCATTAGACCTTGATCACAGGGGTAAAAAAAATAGCTCAATTGGGATGTTATTAGGGAAGTTGCTTTGAGTTAAAATATATAATTGACATTTCAATGTCCTATCTTGATTATTAATTGTAGTTATGCTGTTTATTAAAGCATTTTGTACTGTCTCATTAGTGTGAAATATCTGTTCATATTATCAAATTATTAATACCTAAAAAATTTAGGTATTTAAAATTTTGAAAATAGATTTTAAATAAATACTTGAGTGCTAGTGTAATTTGTCTTCTATAAATATATCTTTTGGTTTGTATAAATATACGACTAATGAAACTAAATGTATTATCTTTGTATCATTGTCGTAAGATCTGGACATACTAGGCTAACTAAAGTGCCTATTAGATGATGAAATATGTTTGGTTCCAGAAGGTGATTTTGTCATTTATCCTATCCTTTGATATATAAGCACTTACCTAATGCTACTAATTGTTAGTGCAATCATACTTCAGTAGGTCAATGTTAATGGATACTTGGTAGATGAAAAAGTCTAAAGGTCTTGGCTAGCAGTTGAAGAAGGCCAACAAGTGTTACAAGATGGAAAAGTCCAAGAGGTGCTTAGCAGATGGAGAAAATCAATGTGTTTGCAGAAGTCCAATAGATCTTCTCAAATGGTAAATGCAAAAGACCACCAAGTGTTGATAGAAGTCCTTTGCAGATGTGAAAGACCAATAAGTGTTAGCAAGATGCTTGAAAGGTGAACGCTAACCAGGAATATTACAAGTGTCATTGAGGAAGACTCGGAGAAGGAAAGTCCTCATGACAAGTTGAAGAAGACTTGGAGGCAGGAGTATTAACAAGTTGAAGAAGAACTAGAGGCGAGGTCTCTTGGCATGTGAGATTGTGATAGATTAAGAGCGACTATAATATTACATTTTTTGTAAAATTTTTTACTTAGACATGTACCCAACCAAGAAACTTATGTTTTGGATTAAAGTCAACGAAAAAGCTTGATCTCAAGTTAAGTAAGAGTTCTAAGTAGATTAAGTCAACAGAAAATTTGTTTCAATTGATTGAACAGTTGAATCGACTCGGTGGCCGATTGTAGATATTCTACTCGTGAATAGAAACATTATGTTTCAGCTTGAATCCTGAAAAATATTTAGTTGACTGAAAAACATTTGGTTGAACTTAAGAACTATTCGTTAGAGGATAAGGTTCTTAGTAACATATCTGAGTTAACTGGAATAGGTCGGAGTCAATTGACTAAGTTGTTTGTCAATAAAGTCACAAACTTATCTAGTTAAATTGACTCAAAAAGCCATTAGAAAAACTGTCATAGACTCATAGGTGTATTTAGATTGATTTGACCAACAAAGTCTGAGTTGACTAATGCAGAATTGAGTTAACTGAAAGAGTGTCGAGTTATTAAAGAACTTGTTGGTAGATAAGCTTTCGAGATCTATGTCAAATGAGACAAAATTGGGTTGATTGAAATCATCTAGATTGGAGTCGACAGTCTATTTGCGGTTATAAATAGGGGATCAATGGGACCTCGAAAACACCAATTCTCATAGTGCTCTTGACAAACTATAAATAGATTAAGGGTTTAAAGGTTTTTTTTTCATACTAAATGTTTTTCTCTATTTTTATATTTTGATTTTCATATATGTCATTTATTTTGTTGCAACGGTAAGTTGCTATCGTGTGACCTTATGGTTACGGGTTCGAGTAGCAGAAAGTCTGTTGTAATATAGTTCAGGCTAACATACAATAGGTCTAATGTGGTCCAACCTTTCTCGGGACTCCGCATTTGTGGGAGCTTCGTGCACTTGACTATTATTTTTTAAAATTTATTTTGTTATTTGTAAATGAAAGAGGAAGGTATTTATGTATGGAGATTCTTCTTTATAGGGGATTTCCAAGTAGTTACATGGAGTAGGATCGAGATTCCAACCACATTAAAGGCTTTGAGTTATGTTGTTTATTCTATTTATATTTGTTTATCTTATTTCTGCAATGCATTGACAAATATATAGTGTTATTAAGCATTTGCAATGCCCCTAGGGCTACGGTGTAGTGGAAGAGCGCCAAGTTGTCACCTAAACACTCATAATTCGATCTCCACTACAGTGCATTTGTAGGAATTTTTCTTCCAAATGGGGCGCACAACAACGGGATGCTGGACTTCTAGGTTGCCAGCTGGGAGTGCTTCCCGATTTACCTTGGCAGCCAGTGGAAAACTTTCGTGGGCCGAGCCGGTTGCCCTAGGTTCGGTGTTACTTGATTCGTCATTTTTTTTATTGTGCATTTGCAAAACTAATCGAAAGATCTGGCACTTACATGTTTGCGCTTATTTAAAGACCCTCCCTTCTACGCATTTTTGTATGATTCTTACATTGTATAAAAAAAAGGTTTTTGGCATGTGCCATATCTTGCGATAAATTTTATTTTATTTTTACGATAATTTTTTTAAGTATAAATGTATAATAGACAATGTGGTCAGACTCTTTCTGAGACCCTGCATTGGTGCACTGAGTTGCCCTTTTATCGATGGTGGGGTCTTTGATGGCGTTGTTAGCTTCTTTATTCTTTCACTAAACATGTTTAATTTAACTCCGGTTTTGTGATACAAGTTTATGATAGTCCCTTCCAAGGTTTGGAATTTTATTCTGAATAAGGGATTTTGTCTTTGGTTGGAACAAAAGTGTACTAGTGTGCCGACACGATAGTGTTGGTGGACTAATAAGAAAGAAGGCACTGCAAGGAATTGAGGAGGTGGGAGGTGATTCACAAGCATAAGTAGTAGCAAAAGAAGGAAAAGGTCAAAGAGGAGGAGCAGTCACAACCCTTACATGCCTTATTTGTGGACATTGAAGAAGCATGTCACCTCATCACAGATGCTCACAAGGCAGAAGATGCTCACAAATCGCCTCCTACCTTTTGTTTTTCTTGTATACTGGGGGTATCAAAAGTTCTTATGTGTTGGTAGGAGGATGAAATAATGCTCATGCTGATTGGCTGAGAATGAAATTTGAAACCATGGTCCTTTTATCTCCTGGTGCTGTTGGGTCGAGGTTAACTAGATATTTTTGGATGATGCCCCAAAAATAAAGTGTCTAGGTATTGGAAGTCCTAGTAAGCCGAGGTCGATTTATACTAGAAACATAGAGTGTCTTAGTAGACAAGGAAGTTCTAGAGACATACAGTGTCTTGGCATAATGAGAATTCAACCTTAGAGTGACTAAAATCTATGTATCAGTCGACTAATATAGTTATTCAATCAACTAATGGTCGAGTCGACTGGATAGTCTACTCAAGCTGGAATGCCAACAAATAGAATATTTCAAATATTTCTATTTGTGAGTCACTCGAAGGGGCAATCGACTTGACTGATTAAGGAGATCAATCCAGGAAGTAGCTGTTGATGTGCAAAAGTTGCACGACAATAGTTGACTATAGTGGATCAGTCGATGGATAAATGGTTCTAGTCGGTTAATTAACAAATTCCAAAAATCAGCAGAGTGTATCAGACGAACTTTATTTATGATTTTAGCAACGGTTTTTGAGCGAATGCAATAGCATTCCTGAGCCATCTCAAACAATCCAAAGCAAAAAAAAAAAAAGAAGCAACAATAAGAGAAAGAAAAACTTTATTGTGTACTATTTTTTGTTATTTGTTTAACAAATTGTATTCTCTTGTTGCCATCTTTGTAAGCTGAGATTTGTAAGAGTTTTCTTTGCCTTTGGAAGGAATTTGAGAAGGAGATAATATAGTGGGACTTCGAGGGGTGATCCACCTAAAGGATGATTGCCCGTGGACTAAGTTGTCAAACCAAGTTAAACACTTGCATTTTGAAATTTTAGTTTGCATTTGTTGTTCTTGTTTAGTACTTTGCATAATAAATTTTTTGTAGAAATTAGAACGAACACGAATGAAGGCTATTCACCCTTTGTCTAATGGTCCAACAAAATTTACTATGTGATTTGAGCCGAGATTTATTTTATTTTCATCTTGCTTCTTTTAAAGAAAATGGTTGTTTGAGATTGGATTGCAGGAATGCAAATTTCTCTCAAGAAAAGGCAATTTACTATTACCCTCCACAGAACTTTCATTTAATGGAGACAAACGGGCTTTGACAGTTTTTTTTTTCTTTTAGGAAAACACTTGCTGTTGGTTTACCATAGGGCTGGTTCATAATAGGTGAAATGATGGTTTAGACCTTGTTGGCATTTGCAATGCTAGGATGATTTAGGAATTTTGGTATAATAGATACTGACTGACTATCATACATGATGAATTAAGCTTGGGTAGCAGGCCTTAGATTTTCTAGGTGCATATCATACATATCATTTAGGTTTTGATCAAGTCAGTTAATTTTCATATTCACTTGAACAACAAAGATGTGTAACCGACATTTCTGAAATCAAGATATTGATCATTTATGCAAGTTTGATATACTGATGACAATATTAACTAGTTACCCTGCAGGCTTGGGAAGGACGTGCTTATGATTATGGAATGGCCAACCTAGAGAGCATGGGTTTTCCAGTTGATGGCCTTGAGTTTGACCCTAAATTGGTATTTATTAGAATTGTATACAATGTGATAGTTTATGTGTATATACTGGAATCTCCAATAACATGAATCTAATGCGTGTAGATGCAGTCTTCATATATAATGTTTGAGTTTCTTTCGTCACTTCCAATTTTTTTTCTATGATTAGGTTATTAGAGGGTTAGTCATGGACAAAGAAAGGGGAAACTTGGTTAAAGCTGATAGATTTGGCTATGTGAAGAGGGCAATGCATGGCACAAAAATGCTTTCAACCAGAGATGTGAGGTCTGCTGCTTTTTTTACTTATAGTTTTCCTAACTTTCTAGATTTGACCATAAGGGTAGTTTCATGCTTATCATTTTCTTCTGTCCATAGTGAGATTTACGGCAGAGAATTAGTTGATCTTAGAAAGGAAAGCCGTTGGGAGTTCCTGAACACCCTTTTCTCTGTTTCAGAAGCTGTGATGTACATGCAGGTTGGGTTCCATCTTGAGCATTGAAATAGTTTTTGTTTGTGACCGTCCTGAGCGAAACGGTCAAAACATATTGTTTTGGTAAATCGCCAAGGTTCAAAATGTTGAGTTGTGTCATAGTTTCAGTCTTTGATTGGAAAATGATGCCATGACAATTAGAGATTGAAGGCGGAAGAAGATGGAGTAAAAGAAGGAAACATTATCTATCTAAGTGGCATTGAGTTTCAATAATTAATGGAATGATATGTTTCGACCATTTCGCCCGCATGGTACAAGATTTAAAATCATACTCAACACATTCCTTATTGTGCTTCATTTCCTTAAACTCCAATCCATTACTAGCACCGTGCATCGAAACATCGGCATAGTACTGGAACAGAATTGCTCCTTGTTAAAAACCAAAACTTTGACACAACTCGAAATTTTGAACCTCATACCATGCAACATCAATTGCTGGATGCTTTTCTTTATACTCACAATGATTAACCATCTAGTATGCCGTTTTATTTCCTCCTACTGTATGTTTTTAATTTGAGATTTTGACTATTTGCTGGTGATGTTTACTGGATTAGAAAATTTAGCTGACCATAGTTTCCTTTGCAGATGGTTGACAGATTGGACCAAGGGGCAGTGCCAACAGAACATGGACCTCTCGACTATATGGGGCTCTACAAGGCATGAAAATTTCAGATTATCAATAGTGCTATTTGGTATTCTAATACTTTGTATTACTTCAGGCTGTTTCCAAGGCCCTCTTCAGAGCTCATGTTGAAGGCCAGCTCAAGGTAATTATAGTATTCCTTGTTGATTGTCTTTGTTCATTATTTATCTAGCAAATACATTCAAATTGTTGATGAACATTCCACAGAGTGAGATAATGGCAGAACCGGAACGATTTATAGAGCCTGATCCTGAACTTCCTCTAGCTCTTTTGGATCAAAAGGAGGTTTTTTTGCGCTTTCCTCTAGAAAATAATATATTTGCATTTATTTTCTTTTACTGATTATATTTTTGGATTTTATCAGGCTGGTAAGAAATTGCTATTAATTACCAACTCTGATTACCATTATACAAAACAAATGATGCAACATTCCTTCAATCGGTTTCTTCCGAATGATATGGATTGGCGTGATCTTTTTGAAATGGTAAGGGAATGTTATCTAATCTTCAACTTCATTAAGCTAAATCATTTACTTCAAATAATTAAGCATATTTTTCTTGAAGTTATCTATTTATTACCATTTCACTTTCAGATGGATGAATGTTCTTTCGCAGGTTATAGTTTCTGCAAGGAAGCCAGAATTTTTTCAAATGTCACATCCATTATATGAGATTGTGACAAATGATGGATTAATGCGTCCATGTTTTAAGGCAAAATCAGGTGATGCAATGTTTCAATTCCTTTTCTATCATTTTGAAGAGTATGCAAGCTCTTTAGTTTGTATATCAAAAGCATAAGCTTCATTATGCTACATGGTTTAAATTTCATATCGTACTGAGCGAAATAGGTAGAATTTGCCTTTCCGCTCGCCGTTCGGCACCGTGGGTCATCGCGAGATTGTGGCGACCTCCGTCGGGTCTTAACGCCTCCCCCTCTCCCGATCCCGTGGCACCTCGCAAAGGCTGTCGTGAATCACGTGTTCCCTCTGCGATCTGCATTTTTTTCTTTTAAAAAAAAAAAAGTATTTTTTAAAATATTTAGGTTAAAATTTTAAATTTTAATTAATATATTTTATATTTTAAAAAATACAGAAATCATATCGGGGCATGGTATGATATGGTATTGAAATCGTATCATTTCAGTTATAAACCAAAACTCCTAATATGAGTCAAAATTTTAAACCATGTTCTACTATGGTGTGGATGACATCGAAACTCCTCTGTATCTTACTAGTGTGGATGAAACGACATGGAGGAGACTTCTCTGTATTATGGGCTTCCATGAGGGTGCTAGCCTTTCTGATACATTGGGATACCTCTAGCGGTAAAGCGACTGAGGATTTTGGATTATAGCACCCTTATTGAATCTTTAGCTTGAAGGATTAATGACTGACTGAAGTAGACACTTTTTATGTAGGCAAGGCACAACTCATCACCTCGGTGCAGGGATTGGAATGTTTTTGGTTATCTATACTGCCTTTGCCTCAGGGGATCGTTGATTGTATTTACAGCATCTGTAAAGCCCAAAGATGAAGGTGGAGTGGGATTTTGAGATCTAAAAGCTTGGAATCTTGCCTTATTGGCCAAGGTCCTATGGCAGATACAATCGAAAGAGATGTTCTTTGGATCAAGTGGGTACATTATACCTACTTGAGGCGTGTTGATGTATGGACATGGGAGGCGGTGCACTTGGATTCTCTGTTGATCAAGCGATTACGTTATATTCGATATTTTATAAGGTCAGCTTCTAGGTCTTTGATGGATGTTGCACAACGGATGGCGGATTGGTTTGCATAGGATGGAGGGATAGCCAAGGCGTATGACTTCTTTAGGCATCCCAACCCTAACAAGCCTTAAGTGCGGACAGTGGAGGAACCTTATATACAGTCGAGTCATGCAGTTACTTTCTGGATGTTAGCACAGAGATGGCTCCCCACTAGAGTTAGAGAAGACTATTTGGAGGATAAGCATGCACTTTCTGTAAACAGGTTGTGACTCTATAGAGGAGGGTCAAAGATTGGTTACATGCGAGACAATTGATGTTTAAGTATAGGAGAATGTTTCGAGTGTTTAGACGATTTTTCCATGATGAGTGGTTGTTGACTAAAGCAAGACATCTCTCCTAGATACACAGCGAGAAGAAAATAAATTAGCTTGACAATTTTGATCATGTACCAATTTACTGAAAGATAAAAGATTACAAGACAATTTTGGAAAATGAAAAACATCATTTAGAGTGAGCATAGGTGATACTACAACAGAACCTTTTCCTACAATGGTTGAAAGAGTCATTTGTAATCTTAATTTTTTGGTTACGTACATAAGGTCTATATGAAGAGAAAAGGTTTGACATTCTTGTCTATATGATCAGTTGCACCTGAGTCAATGATCCAAATGTGATTAGAATTGACACTAAGCAGGTTTGTTGTCATGCAATTAATTACCTTTTTGAGCTATTGAACAAGAAGGGTTTTTCTGAGACTCAAGGAGTTTGTATTTGTTCCTTGGTGAAAGGAAGTAAGCTTGGAGACTGCCACTCTTGATATGAGATAATATGAAGTGCACAATTTTCTCTATCAGTTATTTTCTTCCAATTTTTGGGCTTCCCATGGATTTTCCGGCATGTTTCCCACGTGTGCCACGGGCATTTACAATGGTCGTACCATGATCTTCTAAAACTTTTGTCATCTTTCTTCACTTCCTCTTGGAAACCTTTAGTAACGAGGGCAGAACTTTCCAAACTTAAGTTAGTAGAGATTGAGTCACATTTGTTAAGCATAACAACTTCTCTCTAGACTTTTGAAAATACCTCATTGATCGTTCGACCCCCTTACTTCATCTAGATCCTTTTTTAGTCCTGTCAAGAAAATAAACACCCGATCATTCTCTTGTTGTTTCATAAAACGAATACTATTATCAACATACTTCCAAATATTATCATAGCATAGATCTAATTTTTGCCACAACGTCATCAACTCATGTAGTCGGAAGTCACATCACGTACCCCTTGCTTCGCATGCCATAGGCTTGATTTTAGGCTAAAAATTTGTGAAGAGTTCTCCAAATTTGAATAAGTGTCTCTAGTTGCCTCCCACACCTCTTTGGTTGTAAGTAGGAACGTAAATGACTTTCCGATAGGGGGCTCTATGGAATTGACTAATCATGCAATAAGTAGCGAATTTTTAGATTTCTAGACTTTAAATTTTGAGTCTCTATCAGCGGATTTTGTCACTTCTCCTATAATTCATGTTTACCTTTCCCTTCGAAAATTAGGTGCACAGTTTGTGACCATTCCATATAGTTCTTCTCATTAAAATGTTGAATATTAACTTGGAGTGAATTAGAGGATACCTCCATCGAACCATTGAAAGATACCGGTGGGTTTAAATTCGAGTTGACAACCGTTTCTTCTCCCGACACCATCAAATCTCTACTCATGGTATCGGTTAAGGCAATTTTCCATGGATGTTGATTTCCCATGGAAAATCCTTAGATCAAAATAGTGCTCTGATACCACGTAGAAAAATGAGAAGAAAGAAATTGTGGGGAGAGAAGTAATTGTTGTTGTTATTCTAGAAATTATATCAATAAATAGAAGATGCAAAATACAAAAATAGGAACAAATAAAAGAAAGGAAATATAAGAAATAGAAATTACTAAAATCAAAGATTATTTCTAATTTTATGTAATATGGATTTAAAAGACTATCTTCTAATTTTCAAAGATTATTTCTTGATTTTATGCAATCAGGATCTTCAAATTTTCGAACAATAAATTACCATTATAAACGTGAGATCTTGATTATTTAATTATGTGCTATAACAAAAATATAGATTTTAAATCGATATATTACTGAAAGTTGTTGTAAAAGATTTAATAATCACCAAAGATCTCATGAAATAATATCAAAACTTGAACTC